>NW_012115066.1:7321700-7334248 GCF_000951035.1 Colobus angolensis palliatus | reverse complement strand
TTTTTTTTCTCCACTCATGAGGGGAGCAGAGGATATGGATGAAATGAGAGGAGAGACAATCAAAAGTGACAACCAGCAGGAATTAGTGAACCTTATATTTGCACATCACAAAAAGTTTTTGTTGGTTTTGTTTTGCTTGTTTCTTGGATTGTCTTTGTCTAAAAGGGTATTGCTCTCCTTCTTTTTTATTCTCATCATCCCCATAAATATAAATCATTGTTGTCTTTACAAATTATAGATAGAAATATATGAGAGAAAGAAAATTAAAACGTGAACTGTAGTTGAATTGCATAGTTGGAATGAATGAAATGGGGACACATTGCTGGGCCTTTCCTTATTACAAAAACCGATCTCCAGCCTCAAGGAGAGCTGATTGTGTGATTTATTTTACTTAAGAATGAGTTTGGAATGTGTCAGAATGGCCTAAAAATGCTCTCTTATGTGTTTTTATAACCACAAATTTGAACACTCAAAATTTCCTGAAATAGAAAGAGTGTTATTACCTTTATCTGAGACTTAAATATGTAGTTTTTAAAAAAAGTACTCCAGTAGCATGCATCATTACATATTTGCCCTCTCTGTGAAATCAGCTGTATGCAGTCACTTTAGCAGCACTGACTAATTGGTTCAGTTCTGCCAATAAATGTATTGCCAATGATGCCTCTCTTTAGTTTTATAAACATTCAAAAATATTCCCTCAAATTGGCTAGCTCCCTAGCAACTAATTTTTTGTAAAGATGAACACCTTCGGTGGTGAGAACAAGCATTTCAACCCCTCAAAAATAACAGCACAGATTTTTTTTTTCTACTCGCCCTCCCCAATGAATATTAAGCCTCTTTTTTCTTGAAAAGAAAGAACAAATAAAGCAAAGATTTTTCACTTCTCAACTTCATGTTAGTGGCAGCAGTGGATCAAAAAGTGTCTTTAGGGGCAGGCTTGATGCTTTTTTTTTTTTTTTTTTTCCTGAGAAAAACTGCATTAGACCAAAAAAATACCCCTGAGATTTAATTATCTTTTTATATTATTTTTTACTACAAAGCCACTTACTCTTTTATTGTGTTGCTCTGTTGGAAAAAAAAAAAAAATCTTTAGTAGATGTATTTTTTTTTTGTAATGGTAAAGGCAGTAAAACTTCAAAGACAGAGTGCTCTGCCTTTCTTGTCTCTGACAAAAGGAACTGAGTGCTTTGAATAGTTTCAAGGTGACATGAAGGTTTGGGACCAAAATTGGCACAGAAAAGGTCCAGGATAAGGAATTTGGGGTATCGCTCCTTCAGATGTCATGTACTCTTGCCTATAGGCCTATTTCAGTTGCTGGTAACATAAAATGTATGCATTTAGGTTATTCAAGAGAGTGCTCTTCCATAAAAGTACAAGTTGTTTTCATAAACCTCAGATAGGAGAGGGATAAAAATGAACATCCAGAATAGGCTGATGCCAAGGACTCTGAAATGATAGGAAGCCAAGGAAGACTTCTTAATCTCTCATCTGTCTTTGTCTTTGCACATCTGTTGTTGCTTTAATTTTTCTGTGTCTTACCAGGTTACTTTTTCCCTTTCCTCGTGATGGGGCATGACTACCACCCAAAATAGAGTTATGGTGTGAATGTCTATGGCCTTCCAAAATTCTTATGCTGAAATTCTAGGTCAGGCACGGTGGCTCACGCCTGTAATCCCACCACTTTGGGAGGCTGAGGTGGGCGGATCACCTGAGGTCAGGAGTTCGAGACCAGCCTGGCCAACATAACGAAACCCTATCTCAACTAAGAATACAAAAATTAGCCAAGCGTGATGGCAGGTGCCTGTAATCCCAGCTACTCAGGAGGCTGAGGCAGGAGAATCAATTGAACCTGGGGGGTAGAGGCTGCAGTGAGTCAAGATCGTGCCATTGCACTCCAGCTTGGGTGACAAGAACAAAAATCCATCTCAGAAAAAGAAAAAGAAAAATTCTAACTCCCAAGGTGATACTATTAGGAGGCGGGGGCCTTTGACAAGTGATTGGGTCATGAGGGCAGAGCTCTGAAGACTTGGATTATTCTTCCTATAGAAAAGTTCCCAGAGAGCTGCCTTGACCCTACCACCATGTGAGGACACAGAAGCTGCCATCTGGGAAGGAGAAAGGGCCCCTCATTAGACATAAATTAATCCTGGACTTCCTACACTCCAGAATTGTGAGAAATAAACTTTGGCTGTTTAAAGTCACCCAGTTTATAGTGTTTTATTATAGCGGCCCAGAAAAAGTTAAGTAGGCTTATAACTTTAGCGCTCAGCCGGACTGACATTCTTATATTTTCTCAATTTTAAATTTCCAGGAAAGACTTTCGATTAATCTATTCTGGAGTGTCTATTGTCTTTCGATTGTCTATAAATTGTGTCCAGGAGTGAAAGCTAAGCTGAAATATGATGGCAACTCCCATTTCAATTCTGTGGCTAAGGCGAACAAGAAATATAAAGAAAAATAATCAGTACAATTATCTGAAAAGTAGGGGTTGGAAAGCAGGAAGGCAGAGATAAAGCCATAAGTATCCATATTACAATTTGTGTCATGATTGTGAACTATTAGTCCAAAAAACAAGAAGCGCATAGGAAGGAATATCTTAGGCATAAGACTCAATAGTTAATTTCTTATGTCAAGCAATGTATGTTTGAATGTGGCATTAGCCTATCTGGAGGAATATCTGGAAACTTATTTAACTGTTAATTAATCAATTCCACCTTTCCTCTGTTTATTCATTCATTCGCCCATTCATCTGTTCATTCATTCTGAAAGTCTTATTTATTTATTTATTTATTTGATACAGAATTAGAAGCAGATAGCAGCATGGAAGCAAGAAATGTAAATCTCAAGGTCAGTGAATGTGTTGAGCAGAGTATGCTAATTGCTCACACACACACACACACACACACTCTACAATGGTTTAAAATAAAAATATCTTTATTCTTATCTATTAGAATCCTATTTAGATTGGGCATAGGAAAGAGTTTGATTTCACACAGATACTGAATAACTTGGGTTTTTTTCTATCAAATGATTCCTGCCATTCCTTAGACCCCAGTGCCATTCCTTACACCCCAGAGCGTTTTGCAGGATTCCTCTGCATCTGGCCATCTGATGAATGATGAAAGAGAATGAAAGGATCTCATGACAACTTTTAAAGCCAGGGTCTAAGATGGCATGTTTCACCTCTTCCCACATTCCATGGCTCAGTACTCTGTAACACAGAAGCACCTAAGCTTGCTTGGAGGTAATGGTATAAAATCTACTCAGACACTCACTCAGAAAGTAAAAAAGAGGAGTGCTGCCCTCAGACCCTGAGCAAGAGAAGCCCCTGCTCTGGGCCTATTCTTTTAGACAGATACTTTCAGGATTTCTTTCAGATATACCACCCCCAACAGGAAATGAGAAAATAAGGTCAAAATCCAGGGATGCCTTGGATGCTGAAATTTTCTGGAAAAAAAAAATGCTATTGTGATTATTTCCAGGTGCAGCTTGGTGGTCATCCATAGGTTCATCTTCCAAAAAGTTCAAGGTACCTCTTGTATATAAATTGCTAAGTCCCAGTGGTGTCCAAGGGCTGAATGTTTGTGAAGAATTGGCACAAAACTTGCATGAGCAGGCTGGATGTGTATGATGTAACTCATAGTGCAAGATGGAACTGGAAGTGGAGTGACAAGAGAAAGGCCACGCTAGAGGAGTAGGGGCCTGGGCTCAGCTCTTCCGCTGCTGCCATTTTCTAGCATGAACTCCAAGGAGCCCAAGCAATCTAAATTTAAATGTGCTTTTCCATGTTGTTATGAATGTATTTGACAATGTGGAAAGCTGGAATATATTTTATTTAGCAGGTTGCCAGCTTGATTCACAACTCTTAAACATTGAGATGTGTTGTAGGTGGCCATCCATGGGTACCCTTTGCCTGGGCCCTCAAAATATTGAGGAAGCTCCTTGTGTTGAGCTCTAGCAGTGTCTGCCACAATGGACTGTGGCAGGTTATGCTTCACCTTGCATGCTTCTAAAAGGAGGGGGAAACTTAAAATAGCTACCTTCTATTAGACAAAACACAAATTTAACTGCTATGTTTCATCAAACCTGATTCAATGGACCTCATTGGCTTATATTACCCTAAGCATTAATAAACTCTAAAAAGCAACTAATTAAAACCTCTGGTTTAGTTTAATAACAAATACCCTTTATGAACTCTTAGGACATGCTGGACACTATGCTAACAAATTACATCATTCTATTTAATTTTAACAACTACATTAACTGTTACTCCCATTTGACACATCAGAAAACATAAGCTGAGGAAAGAAGTGGCAAATCTAGAATCGACATGTAGGGTTATCGTAATCAAAAGTTTACATTCTTTTCAACAATGGTGCTCCACTGTCTTAGGCTGGAATGGATCTCAGATAGCAGGAAGTCCAGTGCTCTTCATGCCCATTTTGCTTCCTGAATTATCTCTTTTATAGTCCTGCCTGACAAGTGGTTGACTTGCCTATGTATGGACACTTCCAGTGACAAGCTCTTTATATATTTATACATTAGGAAAGTTAGCATATTATAGCGGCAATTTTAAGTTATGAAATGTGACGCATTTATGTGTATGTATCTTAGCTGGATTATTTGCTAAGTATCTGAATAGCCAGTGTTACTGGGTCATGCACTTGAAAATCAAGTTGGGAAAAATTAACCGTATTCAAAATTTAAAGATTTCAATTTGCTGAGTTGTCTGTGTTTATTCATTTTTTGTGTGAAAACGAAGGGATTAGGGAAATAGTTGAGAAGAGTGTGGAGATTTATTCTTTTTTGTGACATGTGGCCTCAAACCAATCCTCCATGGAGATGTGTGTATGTGTGTGTATGTGTGCCTGCATACTACAATAAATAGCACAATCCTCTAATTTATTATCTAGAATGAAAAACTCCTGAGAATAAAAGTGGGTTTTATTGATAATTATGCATGAACTGAAATAATCCGAGACAAATGGGGACCATATTCAACTTTGTCACAAATAAAAACAAATATATATATTTTTGACTAGGATGAATATTTACATGACATTCAAAGAAAGGCAAAATATACCAACAGAACACAGATTAGTAACTGCAGGAGGCTGATCCTGAATGACTGCGGCACAAGGGAATTTTTGAAGATGATGAAATTGTTCTATACCTTGATTATGATGTCTGCTACATGACTGTATGTACTTGTCAGAGCTCCCAGAACCTTGCACCAAAAAGTGGATTTTACTGTATCCATTTATCTCTCTCTCTTTTTTTTTAAGTAGTATGTAAATTATCTCTCTCTCTCTTTTTCTTTAAGTAGTATGGCTAGAAGACCTTGGTGGAAACCTGAATTTAGAAGGAATGATTTCTTTTCACTTTTGATTATAAAGGAAAAATAAAAGAAGCATCTACCCTCTTAAGTAAAGAAAATAAACAGAAAGCAGCCATTAGATTCACTTCATGACAAAGTTAAAGAAATGGTACCAATCTAGAATCATCCCAAATGAGTACAATCTAAAAGAATAGGGGCATTTGCTTCCCCTGTTGGCACACATTGCATAGCAGCTAGGGAACACTTTGGACTAGAGAATCATTGGTGTTCTGTTTGGGGAAGCAGCAGAAATGAAGAAGTACTCAGCAAGGAGTGACTTAGGTTTTGACAGAGGGTTAGTCCCTTGTAGGTGAATGCAGGAAACCAGGGACTAAATGGCAGGGGAGGTAGTGCTCAATAAACTACTCTGACAAAGAATATTTGTTCATCAAAACACTTGAGACATCCCCTGAGTAATATCATGAATATTTGGGGAAATTGTTTTTACAGATGACTAAGTAAGTGGGAACCAGTAATTAAACATGAGTTATTCATATTAATGTGACTACATTGACACCATGGATGGTTGAGGTCCGCAAAGCTTGAGTTATGTAAAACTTAAAGTATACTATCTAAGAACATCTTAATTGCCTTGTAGGACATCTTCTTGACAGTTCATGTCATTTTCATGTTAGCAATATCACTACTCCGCAGGTCGTTAAAAAATACCTGCATTTAATTAACATTAGCTCAATTTTGGTCTATGATTGCTTTATTCTACATCTTGTCCTAATTATCTGTTTCAAAAGATGTATGTATTTAATTTTACCCAGGTAAACTGAGATCTCCATGACTCATTATACTTCTGAAATTCAAGGATCCTAAACTTAAATTTGTATTTAAAAGCCCTAATGAACTTGGCACAATTATTGATATTAGCAGAAGGCGACACACATAGTATTAAGAAGGGCCTCAAATCTTGGCCCTATGCCTAACTGTGAGAACTTAAATACAATCACCACATGTGTAAAAAAGGAGAGAATTCATAGTACTTTCTCATGGGTGTAGTCCTGTTGTGAGGAAAAAATGTAGAGACAAAATGAGAAATCTCTTTATAGCTCTTATACCAGCATGTAACATATAGTAAGCATTCATTAAATGTCAACTGTACGGCACAAAGCCTGAAATAAAGTTTCAATGTTACATACTGCCTTGACATCTGACACTGAGAGGCTCTCAAATGGCCTAACTGCAAGCTCTTCTCCTTGACTCTATTCCCTTAGAGTCAAGGGAATAGAGTTTGGTAAGGTTGCCTTACCAAACAACTTTCTTTATCACAGAGACCATGTGTAGTCTCTTTATCAATATAGATCATGTATAGACCATGTATAGTGGCTGCTTATCTCATGTACAGTGAGAATGGGTTTCTCACTGCAGAATGATTCAAATAAGTCAGTCACATCCTCTCATGGGAAGCAGGGCTCATCTCATCCCCTTGTTACTGTAAAGTCTGCCTCCCACAGCCCCTGATTATTTTCTCTGTTCCTGAGTGTAACTCCCTGTATGTGGCCTTGTATAGCATATGGTGTCCAGCTCTCCTGGGCTGTGAGTTTAAAAGACTAATAAACTGTTCTCAATCTCATCAGTGTTGGGGGTCAGGTGTACAGCCCTCTCTCTAACAGGGCAAAAAGGAGGCAATCAAGCAAGCTGTTTCTAAATACAACTGAAAGTAGTAATAATGTTAAGTAATAATACTGTCCCTAGCCGTGTGACTTCTCTAAAACCTTAATTGAGAAAAATAAGTACCCACACAGACTGCAGCACTGAGACCGATTAGTAAAACTTTTTTTATGCCTCAAAACTTCACAATGCTATGATTTTTATTCTCACCCAGGAGATGAACAAAACACTGTGGTTTACAGAAAACTATTTGTAGCATAGAAACAAGTTAGCAGATTCACTGAAGGATTTGTTACAGTCCTGAAGACTGTTTGAGGGAGCCTGGCATAGAATTGTAGACCTCTCCCTAAATCTTGAAGACTTAGGGGTATATGTGGGGAAGTGAGTATGTATATATAAGATACATAGGGATTGTTGCACATCTGCTACTTAAACCAAGCTCATGAGCTACTGAGTGGAGATTGAAATGGCAATAGCTGAAGAAGTCAAGGAAAGTGAGAGAGACAGTTGCTCTCCAATGACTATATACGCAACCCACATATGACCAGGCCACACCTGCTACGAATGCTAATGATGCCATACAATAAAACACATAAATCATGACATGGCCCCTATATGATTCACTGAAGTTAATGACATGACCCCTATTTGATCAACTCAAGTCCACCAAAAAATCCCCAATGAATTGGCTTGAGGGTCTCCTGGGGGACTCCTACATTGTTACTCTTGTCTGATATCATTGCCTAACTTTGCTTGGCCATTTCGTATCTCATTGCTGCCACTCCTATTGTTGTTATCTATTATCTCATTTATGTTCATTCCCAAGTTACTAACCTCTGATGTTTTCAACTTTTAATTGCATGATGCTGAAGTAGCCTACATTCGCTGCAGTTTTCCTCTTATGGAGTCACACTAACTGCTGCAGAAAAATGAGGGTTTCTTTCCTCTTCCTCACCTTTCGCTTATGCCCATTATACAAACAGCACTTTCACCTTCTCTCTCAGACCCCTCTGACCACAGACCTGGTCATCACTGCCCCTTGCCCTTTACTGTTTCTTCCTTTTAGGCAAGAATCGACCATCGCTCTCTTCTCACATTGACAAAAGCATCCTAAGGTAACCAAATTCTAAATGTCTATCCATTCATTTTACTAGATATACACAGATAGGTCTGAAATTTCAATTAGTTTCAGGCCAGGATCTCTACTATGTAAGATCTGAGAAGAGGCAGAGGGCTCTGCAGCCAGTGTGTTGCTTCCCTCTCTCATTCAGGGTCTCAGTAAACATATACTGAGCCTCTTCTTTGTAAGAAGCACTGTGTTAGGCATAGGATCATGGTGGCAAATAAAAAAAAAAGAGGCCTGATACTTCTCTATATGTGATTTGCAGTCTAGGGTAGTTGTTCTTTGAATACCTGCATCAGGATGAGGTAAAGCACTTGTCAAAAATATAGAAATCTGGACCCACATTTGCTTCCTGAATCAAAATCTCTCTAGCAGCACCAAGTGGGAAAGTTGGGTTCTTATATTGAAGAAAAAAGACTAAGTTAGAAAGCACCAGAGTTAGAATCATTATTGAAATGCGTGGCCAGAAAAGTCAATTCAATAAGAGTCAATAGCAGACATGGGGGGTACTTGAAGAGGAGATTTGAATCAGCCAAGCATTTGAGTCATAGACAGCTAATGGATGGGGCAGTTGCAAAATTTCCCAACCGTCCTTTCAGAGATATGGTCTGATCTCAAAGTGGAGCAGGTATTGTAGGCTGGACTGTTTTATTCAGATTACATTAGTACCTGCATCTTAAGGAAAGGGCATTGGGAAGGTGACTTGAGATCAGATCTGTCAAAGCACAGAGCACCAGTCCACTGATGGCTGCAGTGACTCTAATAGTCCCTCTAAGATGGGAAGTCTACAGCTTTCTGATTAGGCCCTGGGAAGGAGTAGGGGCCCTAAGGAATATATTCTAGAAGCCATGACTGATGCTTCTCCCTTCACCAGCTTGAAGCCCTGGGTGCCTCTCAGACAAGACATCTGACTGATCTTTCTATCACTCTTTAATAGTTAATTCCCACCTTGTCAGTTAAAAGATTTCAGCAACTCCCTCAGGCCAGATAAATCCAAGTCAGTTTAAATTAGATGCCTCAGCAACATCAGTCATTCAAAAAGCTTCCAGAGTGAGCAAGTCACACCATCTCCCTCATTATAGACAGAGGGTCTTGAATGAAACCCCTTATTGGGCTTTCTCCATGGCTCTTGGGAAGAATTGGATACATTTGTATTACACCTCAGTTGGACTTTTTTTTACAGGCCTTAGGAAGGATACATGTTACATTTGCATGAAACCTCAACATTTCTTAACACTGCTGAAAAATTCTGTTTTTAGCAGAATGCTGTTAGCAATGCAAAAATCTGATCACTTTCCTCCCGTGCTAAAACACATTCAAGGACTCTCACCACCTACTGAATTATGCCTTGCTTTCTTTTGCTAGAGCAGAATCTACTACAATCTAGCCAGACACATGTCTTTCAGTATCGCCTCCACTTCATAACCCAAGCACTTTCATACCTCCAGCCAAACAGTTCCGTGTATTCTTTTCCAGGACAGACTTTCCTGAATATTGCTCTGTACCTGGGCTCACATCTGCCTTTCTATGGAGAATGCCTTCTGTGCTTCCAACTGTGCTTACTGAAATTTTGCCCATCCTATAGAACTCTTTTCAAATACTACCTTTTCAATTATGCCTTTTCTCACACAAAATATGGATAAAATATCTCCAGTCTATAAAGTCTCTTAAGAACCTGCACTTCCATTATCTAACCACAGGTATAGAAAATTCCAATTTGGCAAAGACTTCCAGCTTGGTCCCAATCATAGTCATCCTGTATTGGTCATCTATGTCTGGATCAATGTCTGATGCATGAAAGCTTCTCAGTAATACTCATCACATTTTGTTGAATGTGATTTATTTTCACTTCTCTCTTTTTGTGACCCTCATCCCCTTTTCTGTCTCTTTTGTCTGTTTTTTATGCTGATGATCAAGCCCCCATTGGGGGTCAGTAAGCAATGTCATCTTTGAACAAATTCCAAACCTTACTGTAGACTTCAGGTGAATAAAGTTTGCTTTTAGCTTGTGGGATTAAAGAATGTTTGTAAAGCACTTTGGAAGGGAAAAATCTCCATGCACATATTAATTGCTATTATTAATTATTTACATTCATGTGAAATGTCTTAGAGAACTAACAGCAACCAGAGATCCTGTGTGGCACACTCAGAAACTTGGCGAGCAGAAATCAGTATGGAAATTTTTAAATGGCAAAGTCTACTTTGGTTCTGAGGTTAACCTTAAGGATAATGATTTTTCATTGTAGAACTCTGGCCAAAGTGGCAGTGACATCTGCTTTGGGGAAGAGAAACAAATTATATTAAAAAGTTCATATCTCGGCTTAATTTTGGCTTGCTTTCAAAAATATTAGAGCAATTAATTGAGATTTATGTTAGTGGTTTATCTTTCTCCATGCTCACCACCTTTTCATGCTTAATGAACACTTTTTTCTTTCTAAAGCCAATTAAAAAATTCATGATCATCAATGTATGATGATAAAAATCTTACCTCTATCTTGAGAACTTTTTGTAGCTTGCCTCAGGAGGACATTTTTTGAAATTGTGCAACTAATGTCGATTTGCAAACTGCATGGCCTCCTGTGTCTTCCTGTGGAATCAGTGCTGAAACAGAAATTGAAGGCTTTTATTTATCTCTGAGAAGGCAGTTAATCAGTAGGCATCCAGATAAAATAAATGTGACTGAAGGAAATAATGAAAACGTGCTTTAAGGTCCTTCAATATTTCTAACTCAAACAATTTAAGCAGTTGAAAACACAACAATAATCTTTCTCAAAATATGATAATTTCTGCCAGCATCTATTTCCCAGAAACTTAGGAGCAAAAATAAATGAAAACATATTACTTTGAAGACAACCAGAATCCAAAACATAGAATTATAACAAAATTCCGTTTTATTACTTTTCTAAATACACATGGTTGTATGTATTGCTTGTATATAAAATATTTCTGATTTGAGATTCCAAGGGACCTGGCAAATAAACAGATAACAGTCAGCTACAATCAGGGCATTTTTAGGTAGCAAATGTCTCCTAAATGCTAGATAATTGTTTATCCTTTCAAGCACAAATTTCCTGTCTCCAATTTTTAAGAGTGTCCTTTGTAGGGACATGGAAGCAGCTGGAAACCATCATTCTCAGCAAACTATCGCAAGAACAGAAGACCAAACACCACCGCATGTTCTCACTCATAGGTGGGAACTGAATAATGAGATCACTTGGATTCGGGAAGGGGAACATCACACACTGGGGCCTATTATGGAGAGGGGACGGGGGAAGGGATTGCATTGGGAGTTATACCTGATGTAAATGACAAGTTGATGGGTGCAGCATACCAACATGGCACAAGTATACATATGTAACAAACCTGCACATTATGCACATGTACCCTAGAACTTAAAGTATAATAATAAAAAAGAAAAAAAAGAAAAAAGTGAAAGATAATAAGTAATTGTTATTTTTTAAAAAAGATAATATCAATCATTACAGTGTATATTGTACTTAAAGTGTAAAAGTAAATTTCAGATCAGGGCCAATCCAATCAAATCCATTTTACATTTAGAAAGCTCAATCTAAACTGATTCATATGCTAACACTTATTTACATTAATTCATTAATTTATTTAGCAAACATACTCCAAGTAATGTGCTAAGTACTCAGTTTGAGAAAACAAAGACCGTATTATATTCTGCTGTCAAGAAGCTCAGCCTGTAACCTTAAATCTAATCTTAACCCTACCTATATCTTATCCCTATCATACATAAACTATAAATCACAATTCTTCATGATAGGGTCTATGGTGGAAGGAAGAACAGGATTCAAAGTGGCCCAAAGGAAGAAATGACTGAAGAAAACGAATGGATTTTGTTCACTGAAACAATAAATTTCAAACCAAAGTGAGCCAGCATCAGAGATGGTCAGAAAAATTCACTGGGATACTAGAGGAAAACAGAGAACAGCTATACACATTTATTGTTATCTTGTATTATTTATTTTTGTCTGTGTGTGATTTATAGCACACACATTATATATAATACAGAGATATATAATTTATAATTAATTAATAGACTCCTGGGAGTGATTACTCTTTATTTTTAACTTGTGGTGTGCACAACAAAAAAGTCACAGACTATTGTCGGGTGCAGTGGCTCACACCTGTAATCCCAGCACTTTGGGAGACCAAGGTGAGCAGATTACCTGAAGTCAGGAGTTAGAGACCAGCCTGGCCAACATGGTGAAACCCTGTCTCTACTAAAAACACAAAAATTAGCCAAGCATGGTGACAGGTGCCTGTAATTCCAGCTACTTGGGAGGTTGAGGCAGGAGAATCACTTGAACTCAAGAGGCAGAGGTTGCAATGAGCTGAGACAGGGCTATTGTACACCACTCTGGGAAACAAGAGTGGAACTCCGTCTCAAAAAAAAAAAAAAAAA
>NW_012115066.1:7286664-7321340 GCF_000951035.1 Colobus angolensis palliatus | reverse complement strand
CAAGCATGGTGACAGGTGCCTGTAATTCCAGCTACTTGGGAGGTTGAGGCAGGAGAATCACTTGAACTCAAGAGGCAGAGCATGCAATGACCTGAGAAACGACTATTGTAGACCACTCCGGGAAACAAAAATGGAAAACCGTCCAAAAAAAAAAAAAAAAAAATCATAGATCACTTATCTTGGAATTATCAAGCAACTGATTGATTTTAAGATGATAATAACGTAGACTTTTCCATTTTAGGAAGATGAGTTGGTGACAATGTGAAGGGTAAACGGAGTGGAGTGAACACTGGCAAACATAAAAGTGAAGGATGATGCATTTCTGAATGAAAGTAAGTAAAGTGAAAATGAAGAGTAGAGGACTGGGTTGAGACATATCAAGGGAGGATGAATCAACAGGACTCAGTATAGTGTGGACTGAGGGGAAAGGGCACTTAAAAGAGGCCACCTCTCAGATTCTAGGTTTGGTGACAACATTAATGGCACATCATTAATTGGGATATCTAACACAAGAAAGGATTGGGCTGATTTGGAATAAGAGGAAGCATGAGTTCAGTCTGGCATTTGAGTTGTGGATGGGGGAGGCATCTGTCTAAGTAGAGATGTTCAGGTAGCAGTTGAATAATTAGCTCTTTTACTGAAGAAGGACCAGATGGTGATTCAGATTTATGGGTGCTTTTAAACATAGATGGTAGTGGAGTTGTTTATCTTTTAAATGAGGAGGCCAAATTTAGATTTCTTGGAAGCACTTAAAACCGTGTGCATAGACAGAATAAATAGTTGCTTCCATAGTCTCATTTCTTAGTGCTAGAAAATTCTTCCTGAAACAAATTATTTGTTACATAGGACTTTATTTGCAGCCCCAAAGATGGGATTCTTGGAGTACATACAATGAATAGAATGAACAAGACTGTTCTAACATTACAATGCCTGCAGAGATCAAAACAGGGACATTAAGCTAAATAAAAGAGTCCAAGAATGGAAAGACCAATACTGCATGATCCCACGTACATGTGGAATCTAAAAATGTTGCATTCATAGAAGTAGGAGTAGAATAGTGGTTACTAGAGACTGAGGATGGAGGTGGGAGAGTGATGGAATGGGAAGTGACTGGTCAAAGTGTACAACATTTCAGCTAGACTGGAAGAGTAAGTTTTGAGACAGATTGCACAGTAGGGTGACTTTAGTCAAAAATAACATATTGTATATTTTAAAATAACTGAGAGTACATTTCAAATGTATCACTACAAAAAATGTCCATGAAAGAGAAGTGATTGATGTGTCTAGCTTGATTGATTAGCTTGATATAATCACTCCACATTGTATATGTATAACAAAATATCACATTGTACTACATAAATTACAACTATTATTTATCAATTTAAATTAATATTTTAAAATAGGGCCAAATACAATCACAGAAAGGCAGAATAGAGCCAAGGGCAGGATGGCATTATAAAAAGCCTGAATTAAACTGGGGTCATAATAAAAATTTAGGGCCAAGACATGTAAGAGTTATATCTAAACAATGAGAAAAGGGACACACTTTGAACATAACCAAATGTCTTATTTCACTGCCTCTACTGCCCACATTTTGCAGATGGCCTGCTATAGGTGGATTTTAAGCACTGTCGATATAATAAAAGTTGTAAGTGTCACATGCAGAAGATAATGATACAAGACAAAATAGGCAGCCAATTTGCTCTGATGATTATTAACTGATGGTCAGTGGATTTTGACTAGTAGGGTCAGGTCTCTTGGATTTTCTCCTTCTTGTTATTAAAAGGTAAATTAAGTGCGTACTACAGCAAATTCCAACTGCTTCCTTTTTAAAATGTTGAACAGTTAGGCTCTCATGTCTAATCACTATGAAAAGATGTATACAGTACCTCTTGGACCTGTGTGTGTGTGTGTGTGTGTGTGTGTGTGTGTGTGTGTTTGTGTGTTTGTGAATTTATGTGATGTTAATTCATATGTGAATATTATGACTATGAATATACATTTATCTTCTATTTTTCAAAAATATGAGATTTTAAAAACTTGTACTAGCATGTAGGTTTTATTCACGAAATATTTTTAATTTTTGTAACCCTTTCTCATTTTAAATTACTTTATAATATTCTATATTATAGAGTTACTGTAATTTAATGCTAATGCAGTGGGAATTTATAGATCTCCATTCTTTAACTGTTATAAACAATATTTCAGTGATTCAGGGGGTATTTTAAAATTACAATTCCCTAGGAAATTATGTCTATTATATAAAAAATACTTATTTAAACTTATAAATGTCAACATAAAATACAGTATGAGAAGAAAGCACATACTAAAATCATCTGAGAGAATAGCAGAAGTTCAGACAGAAGTATCTGAACAATGTAGATTGTATACATACCTGCACGTATATACACTGATGCATGTATGTATGTATGTATAAAATTTGCATGTGTTTTTATGTCTGTAGGGGTGAGTGTGTCTATGTTCCAATAATTGGATTTGTATTAGTTAAATGCAAGGATGCGTGTGTAACATGACTACTAAATTTTATCTCCCTAGAACTATATGAGTTGGGTGTAAGGTATACTAACATTGTCTGAATGATATCTGAACCCAAGAAACCTCAATTTGGAAAATGTTTTATGCTATTCAGGTGTCTTCTTTGTTGCCACTGGCAACCTAAAATACTGCCTTAAATTAAATAAACTATAAACTTTTGCAATAATTTTCAGTTAGACCTACATTCTGATACTCAAATGATGTTGTCATGCTTTCATTTTCTCTCAGTTTTCTTCTGGGGATATTTTTCACTTCTGGTATATAGAGTCTGATACGTGATGGGTGTCTGCAGATATTATTTGAAAGGATGAGGGATGATGAGCTGCATTCTTAAAACTACGGAAGAATATTTCTTCTTCCATGTTTGCCAATAATTTGAGCAAAAGTCCCATTATTAGGTACCATCGACCTGGTATGATTCACTTGTTTATCATTGCACCAACATTGTGAATAGAGGATGAAACGCACAGATGGGCCAGGTATGTCTCTGAGACATGATACAGAGAAGGATGCAATTTGATAAATGTGTTTTAAAACACAGATTTTGTATCCGATGGTCTGTAAGATATTTTTGGGGATCTGCAGATGTGTATGATATCTTCCCTGTCTTCAACGAATCTACGACCTGGTAAAAAATCATTATCTGTAACACTCAGATATGCATGGGTTAAATTTGACAGCATCCACTTCTTTAGGAATTTAAAAAATCTTTTACTTGGTATACCTCATGAAATCTTCAAGTGAAACTTCGTAACTGTGAAAATCATGTGTCGAATTATTATTATTAAAATAAGACATGTTTGGTATTCAATAATTTTTAAGCAGCTCTTTTTACACATAGTTTATATATTTTGCTTTTTATTCTAATCATTACTACATTTCTGTAAACAGACTTTTCCAAAGAAAATTTCTCCTGAACGTCTAATATTGTTTATTTTGTCCAGTAGAAAATACATATTTTAAAAAGTTTGTTCTTTGGAGAATGTAAAAATAACATTGCGATGAGATATTTGAGTCAAAGCTGTCATCATGTACAGAGAACCACGTTGTAGTTTCTTCTTCATAGTGATGCCATATGTTCTGACTTTACTGAGAGTTACAAGTTATAACTCTCAAGATCGAGGCCAAATGCATGCAATTATTTGGAAAGCCAAGTGGAACTTTGTTGCTTATCCTATCAGCTTTTCCATCATCTAAGGTCTTGGCTTAGAATGTTCTAGTGATAATGTAAGAAAAATGTAGCAAGAACATAGCATGGTCTGTCTTCCTCTGGAAGGAACTGAGAGAAATGTTACTTTGTCTATCATCAGACCTTCTGTACTGAGAGGATTGAAGGTTATAAATTGACCCATATAAAATTACCCATATTTAGGCCAAAATTATCAAATGTCAACCTATGATTCAACCTAACATGAAGGCAAATAATCTATATATCTAAATTTATATAGGCAAATAAAAAGGTATCAAATTACATGAATACAGAGGACACAGTAAAGATAGTTGTAACTTTTAAAATTCTATGTTGTTTTTTCTCATGTTTAGCTTAACCAATCCTCTCTTCATTGATAGTACTAGGCAAACTTTAGCTCAAACACAGCTGAAGTATCACAAATATTTAATTAGTGTGACCCAAATTAATGAGATTGAGGTTCTGCTATATTGCCTGCTTAAACTCACGCACACTGACTTTTTGTGGAAGGGGAGCCACAAGCAAGGATTTCGTCATCTCCAACCAGTTACTCCAAATTCAAGTAATACTGACTTTAGCATCTCATCACGGGAAATTGACATACTTAAGCACTCTTCAGAGAAAAATAGACTCTGATGTCTCCAACGCTATTAAATATTTATTGTGCACAACATCACAGTAAACTTCCTGACAGAGAGTGATTCTACCAAAGTAGATCAAATGAAAACATCGCATTGCCTTGTTGCAAGTGTATCCACCTCTATACATTATTAAACAACATATATCTATATGCATAAAATATAAATGTAGCAGCTGCATACTGTGGAGGCTGAGGAATCTATGAAAGAAAGTATGTTTAGAGTATGTTTCCCAATACTCCCAATTCTCAGCTCAGATGAGAGGCTTAGTATGCTTATTTCTGCCAGCAGATTCCTTCCTGCTGCCTGTAATTAGATGTAAGAAGAAAATAATAATAATTAAATTATGGATAATCCTCTTGTGGAAAAATTTTACATCAGAGTCACAAAAAAGGGTACTGAATTAGAAAATCAACCCAGTTGTAGAGTCCCCGAAAAGGCTTCTTCTAAAAGTAAAATCAACTTTTTTCTCAAAGGAGAGAAAAAAGTCTGGTCAATAGTGTCTCATGGCTATTTTTATCTTATGATCTAGCTGCCCAGAAAAAAATATATTCATCAGGAAGACCGAGCAAACCAGAATAAACAACCCATCTTTTGCTCAAGTAGGATTAACTTTTAATCTTTGAGTGTCTCTCGGTTCCAGATGGGAGAAGAGATGTGCCAGACATTTTGCAAAATTATTTGGTTTAAAAATAAAATAACAATGATAGGATGGAATACCCAAGACTTTTAGTGAAAAAGAGGTTGCAGTCAGCTGGCTTGAACTACTCAAAACTGCATATTCCAATTATTCAGCTATTCAGCTGAAGATAAATATCAGTGCAACCATTCTCAAAATAATCTCATACCCAGTTATAAAGTTAGCCAGCCATTGCCATGATAATTGAAATATAATTTCTTCAGAGCAGCACCAGAAAATACAAATATTTATGTATTTTTTATACATATATACACACACCCACATATATATATAGTGTATATATGTATATACACATATATATGTAAAAATTGAATATATGTATTCAATTGAATGTATATATATCTTATATATGTAAGAATTAAAAATATATAAATATTTATATCGCTGTTGTCATGGAATGGCCATACTGCCCAAAGTAATTTATAGATTCAATGCTATTCCCATCAAACTACCATTGACTTTCTTCACAGAATTCGAAAAAACTACTTTAAATTTCATACGGAATCAAAGAAGACCCTATAGAGCCAAGACAATCCTAAGCATAAAGAACAAGGCTGGAGGCACCACACTACCTGATTTCAAACTATACTACAAGGCTACAGTAACCAAAACAGCATGGTACTGGTACAAAAACAGACATATAGACCAATGGAACAGAACAGAGAACTCAGAAATAACACCACACATCAACAATTATCTGATCTTTCACAAGCGTGACAAAAGCAAACAATGAGGAAAGGATTCCCTATTTAATAAATAGTGCTGGGAAAATTGACTAGCCATGTGCAGAAAAGTGAAGCTGGATCCCTTCCTTACATGTTATACAAAAATTAACTCAAGATGGATTACAGACTTAAATGTAATTGTTAATAAATTAATAAAGATATATTAATTAATACGTCTTTATCAACATGTCATCAGCACTGAGTATTGTTTTTTTAAAAAAGTATTTCCTTATAGATAGATAGATAGATAGATAGATAGATAGATAGATAGATAGATAGATAGACAGACAGGGAGAGAGAGAGAGAGAAAGACACAGACTTTAAAAAGTAGTTTCAGGCATTTTTCCTTTCTCTGTTTTCTATTATCACATTATATTACAATTTAATTGTTTTAAAGCTTATGGGATAATTTTATTATTTATATTATACATCAAACACTTCTGATTTAGAACTGTTTTTGCATTCAGTCTTCTACCCAAAGTTACCTAGGTTATTAATGATAAACTGCATATTGAGTGTTTCACTGCGCTTAAAAAATTTTCATGTTATGATTTGTGGCTTTCAAATTTTGAGGTGCATTTTTTCTTGCTCTCTTAAAAAAAAACAAATACATTGATCATTTCTTCTTTGATATGCACTAAGTACCTTTTATGAATTATCTACTTTAATACATATGGTTTCTTTATTATTAAGCCTATTTTGGACATGAAGACATCGAGGAACTATAGAGTTGATGGAATAATCTGTACTACAAAGTCAGGTTATCTCTAAATCCTATGTATATAACCCAAATACTGCATTATTTCTTTCCTGTAATACATCAATTTTTTTTTTCCTCAGGACTTTTTACAATTATCGGACATGTAAAATATCAGATGACAAATTTTTCTTACCTTTGCAAAGAAGTAGAAAGAAACTTACTTGGGTTTACATTTCTTAAATCAAAACTTTTTCCCCCTCAAAAGACAGGGATTTTTAAATAGTGCACTTCTTGTAAAAACAAGCATTTAACATAAAATAATGTATTTCATGGACAAATAAGGTAGGATATTAATCAGATTGTTGGTTTGGTTTTGTTTTATTTGGGAATCAGCAAACTTTTCCATAAATGTCCAGAGAGTAAATATTTTTGGCTTTCCAAGGTATGCAGATTGTTGCAACTTCTTTACCTCTGTTGTTGTAGTGTGAAAGCAATCATAGGCAAGTACATAAATAAGTAAGTATGATTGTGTTCTAATAAAGCTGTGTTTACAGAAACAGGCAGTGGGCCAGACTTGGTTCCTGCGCCGCAGTTTGCAGATACCTGGTTTTGTTTTGAACGCCTGGATTCTTAGAGTGTTTAATCTTTAAGAGAGCTCACAGACAGGCCATCTTTTACAAATTTCTTGGCTTCAGGATCTTTTTTGTAGAGAGTCACATAAAACTAATGTACACTTTGTTCCTTTTTACTCTTGTTTAGCATTGAACTACTAAGTTTAATACTCCTTGCTCCTTTAAGAGCCACCTATACTTTAATTTTGTTTTTAGTTAAAAATAGTCAACTTCCCAGTTACTTGTGAAGTACTTAGGCGATTATGTTTCCAATATGAACATTACATAAGGTATTGCTATGTGCTATGACTCTTAGTCTCCGTAATTTCATTTAATAAAAGTCTATCTATCTTGAAATGAAATTTGATTAGTAGGCATTGACAAGGGATGCTGCTCTCTGTAGTCATTCAGGACCAGTCATTCATGTATGACACAGGTCATCCATGGGGAGCCTTTAGAGGCCAAGCATTAAAGTGGTGTAAATCATTTCCTTCACAATCCCACTGGCTTAAAGTCAGTCACATGGCCACATCTAAATGCAAGGGAGGCTGCAAAATACAGCCTTCTGCATGTAAAGGAGTTTCAAAGAAATGATAGTCTTTTTGATATTATGTTCAGGGAATGAACCTGTTTTCATACATTATTCCTTGAGTACTCTGAGTCTGTCCTTTGCTCACAAAGATTTTTTTTTTCCCAAGCTCAGTACATTTTAAAAATTATATATATTTTATAATGCCTTCTGTTACTGTTAGTCCACTAGTGCTCAATAACAAGTGCACCTAATAAAAATTAAGGCAAACTGGAAAAATTCAGTTTTGCTATTCCTTTGCCTAAAGCCATGAGATGCTATTTACCTTCCCAAATATCTTAGGAAATCGTGTAAAATATTTTTTCACTGCAGAACACTCTAAGTTGGGGACAGAAAGGAAAAGAGCCCAGCAGAAATAGAATTTTGCTAATCTTTATTAACAGTTTCCTCCCTGTTCAACATCCAGCCCTGAAGCCAATATTACATATTTTGGGAATTATTTTTCTAACAGTTTCCCATATCTAAGAACAAACTTTTATTTAGTCAATTTTTAAAATATTGACAAGTGATTTCAAAATCTCAGGGGCTTAGAAGAGAAAAAATATGCAATCTTCATATTGCAATATGTCAATTGAGGGTCAGTGCTAAATCTACTACTACTCAACTCTCACCCTTTTCCTGTACCAAAAGAATATTATCCTCCATACTGAAGCTGCTTCTTCAGCAAGATCCTATTATAAAGAAAATCTTTGGAATACAGCTGAGTTGAAAAGAGCTGCAGCTGAGCCATCATCAACTTGCAGCTGACATGTAACATGTGTGAGAAATAAATCTTTGTTGTTCTAGGCCAGTGGGATTTTGTGGCCATTTGTTACTAAAGTAAAGTTTATAAATACATAGTCTCTTAATAGATGTACATAGTAAGACAGGATCCTATGAGAAATAGGAAGGGTAGTCTGGAACAAGTGATAGAATGAAATACACTTGGCTGTTCAGAAATTATCTTCCACACAATAGAAAAATAAATATATATGGGTATATATGCATATATGTGTATCTGTGTATAGACATGTGTGTGTGTAGATAGGTAGGTATGTAGGTACATATATTATAGATATAGATGTAGATATATAAATTTGTTTTAGGGAAGAGCAGAATTGTGGAGGAGGACAGTGAATCAAACTACTTTTAGAGCTTCTTATGGCCATCTGGGCTATTCTGGCTCAAAACTCATATATATATATATATATGTATACACACACACACACACACACACACATATATATACACATGCATATACACACATAGTTTTTGCATGTATAATTTTAAAGTATTCTTCTAAATTCATCTTTATTGATTATGTTGTTATTCAAGATTTCCCCCTACACCTTGCTTTATGGTCTTATTTTTTCATTTATAGTCTAGTTGTTAGCTTTTGCCCTTTTTAAATATCTTTGTGAGTATATTAAAGGCAATTTATAGGAGAGTGTATTGAGAAATATGTGTGCTTCTATATTAAACTAGATTTATTTTTCCAATACTTTTGGATGCTGTTTTTGTCTTCTTTAAAAATAATGTAAACATGGCATTGCATACTTTTCCTAGTGTGGCTTGCTTACTTGGAAACAAAATAGACATCTTAGGAACAAGGAGTTATTAGTTCAGTGATATTGGTGGCCATCATTATTTCTCTACATTGCTGGAATGTTTTGGAACTGTAAAGGGAGAGTCTCATTTGGGGGAGGACAGACAGAAGTCTAGGTACTGTAACGCTCGCTTTCTCTCCCAGATACATGTTCCATTCGTGGTAGGGAAGCACTTTGTGACCCCTTTGCCTTCTCTTCCACCAGGAGACAGTATCATACTGTATGCTAGGGGAAATTTTTAGCTTATTGAATTCACCTGTATTTTGTTCTTCTTCAAGAGCAATGTGAGCAATAAAAAATACAAGCTCATGAAAAGACATAACTCTTTTTGTCAGCCGTGTCACTACGATTCAATACATTCATGTACAAGAAGACAGGAGTATCCGCTACAGTGGTACAGCATTACAAACTGTCACCCTTTCCCCTCCAGACTGACATCTTCCCTTAGAAACAGCAGGAATAACAGTCACTGTCATATTCAAATTTCACCACAACAGGACATATTAGCTGAGAAGCTAAGTCTTCCAAAAAAGTGAACACTGTCCCTCCTTGAGTTATAGTTTCATTTCAGTATCAACCTCTTTTTCTACAGTTTGGGGAGCAGGCTTAGACAACAAGCCTTCTTATAATTCATCCTTGCTTTCCAACTTGTTTATATTTACCAGTCAGAAAAAAAGGATGATTTCAATAGATGAAAAGGAAAAACACAAATCATTTTCTTTATTTCCTCGCAGGTGCCTGGAAGAATCACTTATTGGAGGAAAAGGGTAATTAATGCCATATTCTTCTTCTAATAAGCAGGACTCCTTCAAATAAATACAGTCTGTTAAACTATTTTTATAATGGTTGTTTCAGCAACCATTTTCCCTCTCATTGATAGTACAGAAAACATGTCAATAAGGATCTGTCACACATAAAGGAAGAACTCTAAAATTCATTGAAAGTTGAAATAATTGCCTCTTAGCAGAAATTAATATATTTCAATGAATAATATTTTATAGCAGCATGTTTATAATTGATTTTGTTAAAGTTTTGATAAAACATAAATATATTTTGAATTTTCTCCCTAAACATCCCCTACAGTAAGGGTAGGGTTGTCAACTACTATTTATAGTAAAAACTGAATATTGGAAATTTATATAAATGTTATGTAAAAAAATATAAAGAAGAGAAAGGAGAAAGAGTAGGTGAAGAAATATTACAGAAAAGAAAGTGATCAAGAATTTCCGAATTTAAATACTTTAAATTTTTCTAAATTCCATAGTGTAGGGTAGGGCACATAGTAAATGCTCTGTGTGTGCTTAGTAAATATGTAAAACCTCACCTTCTCTGAACCTCTGAGCTGAGTGGTTAACTGAATTGCATCAAATTTCAAAATCGAATTAATATTAGGAGCATTATTCTCCCCTTCAATCTTGGACAGCGGTATCATTAGCACATTGGAGGAAATTTCTGAAGATTTTCCCTTTCACTCCATTTTGGCAGGTTCTATTGATGATGATAAATGATTTGTGTGTCAATTTTCTTTGTACAACCTCATTGCCTGCTAACACTGGCACATTTTTTTGCTATCTTTTTTATTTGGTGGGAAAGAGCAATGTCCTTGGTATGAGTGCAATTGCTTCAGATTTGAAATACTAAATAAGATAATGAGACCCCATGAGTCACTGATGAGGAGAGGAGATTAGATGGAGTGATGGCTCTGCCTCCAGAGACTTCCAGTAGTTAAAAAGCTGCTTAAACCTTCATTCCGTAATGAGTCTGACTTCCCAGGGTCTCAACTGTGAACTGAAAGCAAGTTTGTCACTTTGCAAAATCTAGTAAGAGGCAGGGTATAAGTTTACATTGAGAGAAACTAACACGTTCTCTTTGAATGAAAATTGGTCAACAATTGGTATCTGGTAGAGTGACAAAAGCCACAAAGGAAAAAATAAATTAGTTTTGCCATAGTAGAATGAACAGTTAAGAAACTGACAAGTAATTAAGTCTCTTACCTGCCACTAAATTCAGAAGTCTTTTCACAATTCTAAGTTATTGCATACATATATAAATACCCCGGGTAGCTGGCAGTCTGTTGCATCAGAGTCTTCATTCAGTGCCTACTGTGCTCAGTTAATGCTGAACGATCCTTGTTTTAACATATTAAAGGTGAAAAATGTGCATTGCTAACATCTAAAAATTCACCCAGGCTTTTATTCCACACAGTTGTTTCTAGAGGATGCTTCTTATATGCATTGACTTTCAGCCATTTCATGTGCATGAGGTGGTGGTAGATAGATTCTAGCTGGAATTAATCCTGAGATACAGACTGACAGAGTTCAGGGTTAGCTCAGGAGCTAACCATAAGAAAGACATTTGTGGGCAATGTGGTTTAGAATCATGGCGAGAGATAATGTGATTTAGTGCTTGTGTACCACTTTTGTTGCTTTTAATTACATACTTTGGATGACTGCGTATCCTCTCTGAGCCTCAGCCATCTTATCTTTAAAGTGGGATAATAAGATGCCCTCCTATGAGGATTATCTTCATGATCAAGTAAGACGATAATAAATATGAAAGCAATTGAATTGTCAACTGGGAAGCAGTGCATGTACAAATATTAGCCTTTATGGTGCTTTAATTTAGTTACCATTTATTGAATGTGTGTCAAGTGTCAGGTTCTATAAAAAGAGTTAGGAATGCAAAAATGACTTAAGATTCAGTGCCTATCCTTAAGCACAAACATATAATTATTAATAAAATACTCAAATATTCACAGCTAGTGCTAGAAACTTCAGTCCAAGGTGTCACAAACACTTAGATGTCACAGTATTTTTAATTACTCCTTTAACATATTTATATATTTTATAGAATAAAACAGTGACTACCACTTCCTATGGTATCATTCTCCCTCTGCCTATTTTCCCTTCTAGGTACAGATGCTTCCAGTAAAGGCATAATTCCCACTATTACTGTAGAGTGGGCAGAGGGCATGAAGGCAGTCCCAGTTCTGCTACTGATATAGTTTGGATTTGTGTCCTCATCCAAATCTCATATCGAATTGTAATCCCCAGTGTTGGAGGAGAGACCTGGTAGGAGGTGATTGCTTCATGTGGATGGAGTTCCTCCTTACTGTTTCTGTGAGTTCTCAAGAGATCTGGTTGTTTAAAAGTGTGTAGGGTCAGGCATGGTGGCTCACACCTGTAATCCCAGCACTTTGGGAGGCCAAGGCAGACAGATTACTTGAGGTCAGGAGCTCGAGACCAGCCTCGCCAATATGGTGAAACCCCATCTCTACTAAAAATACAAAAATTAGGTGAGCGTGATGGCACACACCTGTAATCCCAGCCACTTGGGAGGCTGTGGCAGAATTGCTTGAACCTGGGAGGTGGAGGTTGCAGTGAGCCGAGATCATGCCACTGCACTCCAGCCTGGGTGACAGAGCAAGACTCTATCTAAAAAAAAAATAAAAAAAATATATATATATATATATATATAAATAAATAAAATAAATAGAAGTGTGTAGCATCCCCCCTTTACTCTCTCCCTCCTACTCCAGTCCTGTGCTTCTCCTTCGCCTTTTGCCATGATTGTAAGTTTCCTGAGGCTTCCCCAGCCATGCTTCCTGTACAGCCTGTGGAATCATGAGCCAACTAAACCTCTTCTTAAAAACACATTACCCAGTCTCAGATAGTTCTTCAGAGTAATAAATTACCCAGTCTTAGGTAATTCTTTAGAGCAATGAAAGAACGGACTAATACAGAAAACACTGCACACCAACCACAACTAACTTCTAGTGTTGTCAGATTACAGCTCTCCACTGGTCAAAACCTCCATTGACTCCCACTTAAGTTAGAATAATATTTACCTTGTTTACTGCCACCATGTCTCAGCTGTCATCTCTAACCCTTTTACCCTGTCTAGCACAACCCAGTCACACTGTTCCTCCCTGGTTTTTACACAAGTCTGCTCTAGCTGTACTCACTCTTCTCTTTGGAGGTAATTTAATCTCTGAGATACCCACACAGCTATCTTCTTCACTTTCCTCTAGTCTCTTCAAAGGACTGATTCCAGAAAGGTTTTCTCTGTCTTCTATCTGAAACAGCATGATACTTCCTTTATCAATTCCTGATATTTTATATTTTTGAATTTTCAATGTCTACTCTTACCCATTCCATGCAGAGCCTTCAACCTATGACTTGTTATTGCCACATGTGCTGCATTTGGGGACAAATGCTCATATATGTCAATGACCCACGGTCACTGGTACTGAAAAATTATTTCCAAAAATATAACCTGACCTCATTACACTGGCTATGACTTTTTAGTTGATGAGAAATGAAGAATGTATTTGAATGGAGTTTGTAGTTTTCCAGATTGCAAAAGGACTAGTATATTCTTCCATTTCATGCTTCATGGAACCTAAACAGTTTTTATATGTTCCCTCTGCACTTGTGATCTATAGAAAGTATTTCCTCCCATAGCTAATAGCTTCTAGCTCATTTTTAGAACGGAGAAAAAAGAGAACCAACATTTATTGCACTCCAACAAACAATCATGTGTTTAATTTACATCCACATTATCTCAATTTTACAGGTGAGGAAATAGTTTCAGAGATGTCAAGTAACTTGCTTAAGGTAAGTGGTAGGTCAAGGTTTGGAATCCACATCTGTATAACTCCACAACCACTACTATTTAAATTATTCCATCCTTCTTCTTTCTTCCTCAAACGTCAGAATCATAAGACGGTTTTAACATGCCTCAAATAAATTCTTAAGATTTAAAGTCTAGTTGTTGATATTGTAGTATCCTCTCTTTGAACACTGGAATTGAGCAACTTCAAACAGTCATTGGACCAAGGTCTTCATGCTTTAAATAAACCTGCATTAAAGAAACCTGGCTAGAAGACAGAGATCATGCTTTATTCCCCCACAAGAGGATTATGTTTAGATTTAATGTTGATGCCTCAGTTAAGTGCTCACTTTGAAAATCAATACAACATTGTGTGTTTGCTTGACTCAATACCTCTCAGTCAACATTAATAACAAAAAACAGCAACAAAACAATGCACTTTGACTCTTTATTGCTTGTCTCTGGATCTTCGGACCTTATAACTATTAATCAAGCATACTTATTCCTTATACACAATAGCAAGTATGTAGTTCATTCAATAAGTGGGTAAACTGAGGTAAGTTGGCCTATGGCAAGATATACTCACGCACCTTTGTTCTCCCAAAGAAAAAAATCAGTGTCTGTCAGTGAGTGCTAACATAGCTTATGTAACATTGAGCAGAAGTCAGCCCCGGCAGGAGAGTGCTTTTTTTCCTTATTTCCTCTAATATCATGATTGTAGAGGCAGTAAATGTGAAGAAAAACCAAAGGTCAGTAAGAATGCACTTTAATTAGCAACTGCTATCCCAACTGAAAACAAACTTCAACTACAATAGTCCACAAAAACAGAAGCCTGAACACAGAGAATCCCTAATGAACGCAAAAGGAATTGTGTCTCTATTTAAGATAAGTGAAAGGTCAACTCAAATGTGGAGGTAAGATTACTAGAACGGGTATCTCCATTGTGTTTGGATGAGAGTAGTTAGGCTGGAAGAGTTGTGGGTGGGGTCCTACAGCTCATGTTTTGTGTGTGAGTAATTTGCCACACACTCCTGTCAGTTACCATACTTTTTAGTTTAGGGCCCTGTTGCCTGTAAGGTGCATCACCAACTTAATGACTTTAAGGGGAAAAATAAAAAGGGACAAAGGAACGCTAACTCATTAAATGAAAACATTGACTGTCAGGTGAGTCCCAGTTTAGAAAATGTTTTTTAAAAATCTGTACATCTCAAAATCAAAGAAATGTTGTATCAATGCTTGATTAGCACCTCTTGGAAAGGCTCTTAGAAGAAACACTTGGAGAAATGTCATTGTTAACGGTAATTGTTCCAGGATTACAATACCTATATAAAGAGTCACTTTACTCTCAATATTCATATTAGTCTTCTACCATCAATTGACTATGATAAGTATTTACTTAAAGTCATCAATAGGGTCTTGTAAACTGTAACTTTAAGCAAAATGACGTATAATGAAAATAATTTTACTGTAGGCTAACTGATATAAAGAAGAATTAAGTTCCTGTGGCATATTTCTCATCATAAAAACATCACCAGAGCTCTAAATACAGATGAAAACACTTACAATATTAAACATGGAAACACATGTGAGCCATACATACATTTAAAACAATTAACAAAAACAAGTGAGATATTATTTACCCACTTATTCCAGTCAAAAATCATGGATGGCCAGAACCTGTCCCAGCAGCTCAGGATGCAAGGTAGAAACCAGCCTTGGACAAGACCCCATTTCTTTGCAGGGTGCAAGCACACACACACCCACACTCACTTGGACTGGAACCATTTAGACACAATTAATGTGCACATTTTGGGAATGAGGGAGGAAACCAGAGCACCCAGAGAAAATCCCTACAGACATGGAAGGAACCACCAGGCTTTACACAGACAGTGGCCCCTATTGGTAGCCATTTTTTTTTCCTGTCATCTATGTTACAACAAAATTACATGGAATGAAAGGATGTTATTCAAAGATCTCCTGTATTTACTACATGCCTAATACTGCACAGGCACCATTTACTTTAAGTTAGTTTTATAAGTTATCTTATGTTCATGGGAAAACTGAAGCTTAGGTAGGTCAACGAATGTCCTGAATATCATATGGTCAGTGACAGAATAAATTTACAAATCCAAATGTGGGGATTCAGAAGTCCTTATCTTCACATCACACAAATACTAAGGTCTGTGTTAACACATCACACAAATACTAAGGTCTGTGTTAATTAAATTTTCTTAATTGTATACAATAGAAACTGACTAAATCTAACATAAGAAGGAACTGAGTTGCCAGAAGGATATGTGAATAGACATAAAGGAGGCTAGAGAACCAGAGACTCTCTGGCCATCCAAATTGAAAAAAATTACTGGACATCGTGTTTGACTGCTACCCTTGCTATGAATTCACTCCAAACATTTTCAGTCTTGTGGTTGCTGTTATTAAGTTTCAGAGAAAGAGAATCCAACTGTCCAAACTTAGGCTATCTTTCCATATTTTAGTTGTGGATGAGCAGTGTCCTATGCTTGACTATTCTTCCAAACTATATCCAATGGTGAGATGAAAGCGACACCCAACACAGGGCATCATTACAACAAGGAGAGAGAATGGATGCTAGATTGTAAAACATCAAATGATTATTGGAAAGTATTTGTTAGAGGGTTGCTTTGAAAAGCCAACAAAATTATATTGAATCAGGATAGGAGAGAGACTGAAATTGGAACAAAAAGTTGTGGTATGTTTTGGTCCTGAGTCTTTATGTCATTTTAACTTACCAATACACCACAAGGCCAGCCCTCCTGCCCTAGTCCTGACCTTCTTCCCGATCACATAACAAAGTTAGTTGGCCTTCTGATTCATGCTTGGATATCACAGAAGGCATGACCATCTTAGTAAAATATCCAAGTTGTCACTGTGTCTTCTTTAATTCATTTTTAAAATCAATTAGTTATTGATTATCTACTAGGTGCTAAGCAATGAACTTGGTAATAAATACATTTGGTCCCTGTTTATGGAGTTTGGATTCTAGAGACACTGAATAAGAAAATCCCAAGTAAATACATAATTTTAAAATGTTACATTAAATTCAATATGTCAGACAATCAGAAACCATTTGTGTATGCATATATATATTTGTATTTTTCATTCAGGTAAATGCATGTTTAAGTTAAAGACAATTAGAAAGTTATCCGTAGCTCAAGAGTTAGATTTTAGGAAAAAAATGCATATTTTTTAAACAAGTAAAATGTAACACAAAACTATTTTCTGAATGAAACCATTGATATTAAATTTGGGTCCACGGCATAAAATAAATTACCAGGTCTCATGAAGTGTTTTGTCAAACTTTTGACTAGATGACTAGAGGACTTGTTGAGGCCCCTGAAATGTTATTCTCATCCTACGCATTGGAAAATCAGGGTATTAGATCAGTTAACCTTTTAGTTTCCTTGAAGTTTCAGAATCTCCTATCTCATTATATTTATGTAACAAAATGACTCCATAAACTAAATTCCAATATGATGTTATATACAAGAAAATTCTTTAGTCTTACAATCCAGGACAATAGAATAGAAAGCACTGTAAATAAATAAATGAATTAATCTGTTCAGCAAATATTTATGCAGTCCTAACTCTTTGCAAAGTTTCTCAGGACATAGCACGCATGGGCTTTCACGTAAAACCAAGAGAGGACAATTCTGAAGGAATTAAAGCTGTTCCTTAGCCAATACCCAAATACAAGGTTTCAAGAGAGATTTGTATTTCTCTGTGATGTGAATACTAGGTCTGGAGATGCCTGCTCCCTATTTGTTCAAGTGATTTTGATGAATGTTGCTTAATTTTTTATGGCTCTTATCTTTTGGAGGTTGCCCAATAAGTCTTCATAAATGTTTCGGGGATGACATTCTTCTTCTTTCCTTTAAAAGGATACTATAAAATGGAAAGATTAGACTACATATATTTTTATGTTCCAGGCTTGTTTGATAATTAGTGAGGAGATAACAATATAAATGAAGTACTGTGATTAATTATAAAAAAGAATTCAAATTTCTAGTAAAGACAGTAGCATGTCTTCAAAAAAAAGAGAACTTTTTATTCTTTAAGAATGAGATCCTTAGCCACAATATTCAATATTTTTGCAGTTTCTCTAATACAATCTAAAATAGGATAGATTTTCTTTCTCCTAAAGCTTTGAATAAAAACTTTCCCATGAACAGTATTATCTTCTCCTTGAAAGAATATTACATATCCCACTTATCTAACTTTTCAGTTAGTATTAATAATAGCATTTTAGAAAGGATAAAAACAAATAAACTGCCCCTAACATAAGCTTTATTTATCATTAGGTACTACTGCTACTAATGTGAGTATCAGAATCAGAGATGGAACACTGGGGTGCTGGATTCTAGCCATTCTCTTCTTGTTAAATCATACTTGGCTCTCATACGAATGTAAGATGTTGGGCAGATGTTATCAAATATGCTTCAATGAGAGGGGATCATAAAGCTCTTAAGTCATTTATGCTTCTAAATGTCAAGTAACTAAATTGATATTCCCATCTGCTTGGAACCTTACTGGGGAGAAAGAAAAATGAGGAATGGAAATTCTAATTTTCTTTCAAAATGACTTCAGTGTGTTATCATGCCAGGGACATCTATTTTTGATGTTTCAAGTTTAGAAAAGAGGGGTGGATAACTTTAGCGGCTCTTTTAAATTTTATTTCTTTGAAATGCCAAAAAATTATGTGCATTCCCCACACCCATGACTGAAAGCAACGGGGTTGTTCTTTAAAGGCAAGAGTGATACGATGTTAGGTTTAAAATGGCAATGGGTCTGCCATTGTTGTCAATTCTTTACATACTTGCCTTTCTTTCTTTTTCTTTTTTTTTCATTATCAGAGCTGAGGGCCCTCTTTTTCTTTGCCTCTGTTCTCCCTACTCACATAACCTCAATTTTCCTCCCTGGGTGTAAATTCTGCACTCTATTAACCATTCTCCAAGTTTATGCAATAAATGGTTTAGAAAAGTAGATATGTAAGACTTCACAGCATTTAAAGGATGAGAAACCAAGTCACTGAGACCATTATTGTTTTCCTCTAAGAAAGCCCTTCCAGCTAACACTTACTAAATGGTTGCCATAAGCCAAACACTACTCTAAATTATTAAAACATGTGGTAACTCTTTTAGTCCCCTGTACTATGAGGTAGCTAGCATTATCATTTCCATTTCACAGATGAGGCAAATGAGACATGGAGTACTTAAAAATTTCTCCAAAATAACAGAACTGGTCAGGTGAAGAGCAAGAGGTGGAACCCAGATTTTCCGGCTCTTAGCTTTTGTATTAGTTTCCTATCGCTGCTATAATAAATTTAGTTACTGAAAACGTAATAGCTAAGCAATACAAATGTACGCTCTTACAATTCTGGGGGTCCGAATCCGGCACGGGTCTCACCGGTGCTATGGCCAAGGCATTTTCAGGGCCGTGTTCCTTCTCAAGGATCTACTAGCGAATCCACTCTCTCTTCACAGCTTCCAGAGGCCGCTCACTTTTTTAGGCTCATGCCCTCTTCCTCCATCTTCAAAGCCAGTAACATCAGGCTGAGTCCCTCTTCTGTTTCCCTCTCTCTGGTTTTTACATTTTATTCCCTCTTCCTCTTTTAAAGATCCTTGTGACTACACTGGTCCACATATGTAATCCAGCATAATCTGCCTGTTTTAGTCAGTTTAGAAGAACCTTAACTCCATCTGCAACTTTAATTCCCCTTTGCCTTGTAATGTCACACATTTGCAGATTCCGGAGATTAGGATGTGGACATCTTTAGGGGGCATTATATTGCTTGCTACAGCTTTTACATTGTACAACCTTTTCTCACTAGGATTGCCTTAATAGTACTAGCTGTCTCTTAGAGACCAGGTTAGGTGTCTTTATACACGTTCTTACTTGGTTCTCACAGAAGGCAGGCAGCCTTCTCTCTTATTAACTGATGAGATAGGTTCTGAAAGGTGAGTACCTTATGAAAAGTAAAGGGGTGGAGTTAGAATCTACATTTATCCACTCCAAAATCTGGTTCTTTTGTTGTACTGTGAAATTTTGACTAATTTTCCTATTTTATTAGGATTTTTAATTAATAAAGTGCTGAAGAATTGAACAATTCCACCTTTCCCTCTTATAAAGAGAGAAAAAAAAAAAGCCTGTTCCCAGTCTTTCGACAATTCAAGAGCTTATTTCTTGCTTTGGTAGGCACAGTTGGCTGAATTTGCTATGAAATACCCTGTGCAATGACCAGCATACTGAAGGCTCTAGATAAGATTGTTGCTGCCTTGATGATGCAGGAAGTGACCCGACATCAGGACAACTGTCAATGTTCATAATGATCAGGGTATAGTAATGAGAAAATAGCTCCAGAGGCCCAAATATGTCATGCCGTAGTTGTCCTCATCTGCCTTCTGCAGATTTTGAATTTCTTCATCTGTAAAATGGATATGATAACATCTACCTTGAATGGTAGTAAGAATTAGAGACAATGCACTTAAGACAAACTATGGCACAAAGAGTTAATCTTAATAAATGGTAGAAATCATTGTGATTTAAAATATATATCTAGTATCTTAGCTTCTTGTAGGTCTGCTTTCAAAAAAAGTGTAACAATAAAAATCCAAGTGTTTGGAAAAATTCATTAGGTTTTAATTCTTTTTTTTATGAGTAATGACCACTCAGAAGACTCTGAGGCCTCCAGGGAAGCCATGGAAGGGATCATCTTACTCAAGGTTTCCTGAAAATGGCAGAGAACAGCATTGAAGAAAACTGCGGCTCAGGCTTACGCAGACTTCTGTGTGAAGTTCAACCCCACAGACTTACGGAACCCTGTAAGTCTAACATCTCCTTTGATTTATTTTCTGTTTTAACCCTCAAAGTACTCTATAAAACATCAAATCTAGGACATCAATGATTATGAGATGCAACATTTGTGTGTGTAACATTAGAAGAAAAGAAAAAAAATGCTGAAAGCACCTATGAAACCGCAAAATATGATTGTGCAATAAGAATTTTAGAATTAATTCAAGTCAATGCTACATATTTTAATTATTTATTTCATTTTGGTGTGTGTCCTTACACTGTGTGGTAACCTTTATTAGGGTGAGGGTTTATTTAATGGTGTAATACCATTATTTTCTCAGCATCAAAATCAGTGCCTGGAATTCAGTTGATACTTAATAAACATTTGTTGAATAAATGGCAGGGGGTGCTTCCCGGGGTATGAGTCATAACCTTACCCTCCAAGAGTTCCCTGTATATGAATACAAATAATAAAATAGAGTCCAGGAAATAATAAAATGTGTTAGCATATAATTTGCATTTTCATAAAGCAACTTGACATATGTTGTCTCCTTTGTTTATTACCTGCATTGTGTAACTCAGGTGTAGGAAAGGAAAGAACCTTACCCATGCCCTAGCTGTGGTCAAGGAAAGACCCAATGCTAACTGAGCGACAAGATTTTTTTTCTGTACCACGTTTCAAATTCTTGTAAAATAGAAGTAAACTGAAGAACTGTTTTGATGAATTTATTAACTGCTGCATTGAATTAACTGGGTCAGTCTGTGGAAGTGGGCCAATACTGGTGAATTCAGGAGCATGGTTGACTGTATGGTCAGTTGTTAATAGAAGTGTTGACCCTTGTGCTTAGATGTCACATAAAAACCAGCTGGTGGTTGAGTGTGGTGGTTCATGCCTATAATCTCCACACTTTGGGAAGCCAAGGCGGGTGGATCACCTGAGTCCAGGAGTTCAAGACCAGCCTGATCAACATGGCGAAACTCAATCTCTACTAAAAACACAAAAAAAGTAGCTGGATGTAGTGGCATGCACCTGTAGTCCCAGCTACTCAGGAGGCTGAGGCAGGAGCATCACTTGAACTTGGAAAGTGGAGACTGAAGTGAGCAGAGATCACACCACTGCATTCCAGACTGGGTGACAGAGTGAGACACTGTCTCAAAACTTATAAGCAAAGAAACAAACAAACAGCTGGAAAATCAATGAGATATGATGGTCATGAAAATCAGCACATGGCCTAGGGAAAAAATAAGCCAAGTTCAGGCCCAGGCAAAAAAAAAAAAAAAAAAATGCGGTGAAAGTGGATTGAAAATTAAAAGATTTTAAAACACTGAACACATAAATAGATAGATGAAAGATGATAGAGATAACACTTGTCTACAGACAGGTATGTTTTACAAATAAACACACAAGTATATGTTATACTATATAAATATACATAAGACCATATTTTTATACTTAAACTTTTTTTTGTAAAAATAAGTGAAGTGTATAAATTTTTCTAAAGATAAGATCCCTAGAACCTCTTCTTTCCCATCTCTCCAACAGGAGCAATGATCATTAACAATTGGTTGTCATGTTTTTACTCATGTTTAATCAACTTATACCCATACATACACAGCTATACAATTGTTTTACATTTTTAACAAAATTATATCCTACTATACATACAGTTTTCTATAAATAATTTTATTCCCTCATTTATCATATATCCTTTTCCATGAAAATATATACAAATTACACTCTTTTTTAAAAGCTGTATGCTATTAAATAGTATGAATGTTTTGTGACTCATTTAACTAGTATACATTATTTCGTGTTTGTATTTCTATAACTGTATGTAATAATCAACTGCTGCATAAATATTTATTAAATATATTCTTTTTGTTTCCCTTTATTTATTGTTTCCTCATGAAAAGTCTCATACAAAATTCTTTCTTTTTTAAATTGTATATATTTTAGGTGCACAACATGATGTTTTGACATATGTATACAGTGAAATGATTACTAAAGTTGAATAAATTAACATATTCATCATCTCACATAGCGACTTTTTCTTTCTCTCTCTTTTTTTTGGGGGGGGTGTGGAGGGGGGTGGGGGAGGAAGGACAGCTAAAATCTACTCTCTTGGAAAATTTCCAGTATTCAATACAATATCATTAGCTATAGACCCAGTGCTGCACATTAGACTTTTAGACTTATTCTAAACAAGGTCAATATTGTACCCTTTGACCTACGTCTAAGGACAATTGTCCTGAGATGGGAAGGAATGATTAGTAAAGGCACAAAAAGGAAAGCAGTCAGCGGTGGGAGTCATATGCCTGATTTAAGAGCAAATTCCTTTGTGTTTGTTTGTATGCTTGTTTTTCTGTAACTACTTTTTATATATCTATTTGTTTGTTTTAACATTAAGCACATTTCCAAAAAGGGAAGAAAAAAAAAAGGAAAACCAAAACACTGAATAATGAAATCTTAACATTGAGAGCTCTGAATCGTTACACAGCCTGACCTCCTACTTCACACAGAACCCTTCTCTGCAGAACTTCCTGTAAGCTTCTTTCTCTTCCTGAGATGACCTTCAGCCCCTTCACTTAAACCTCTTTATCTTCCAAAGTTCTGCTTGTGGCCCTATATCCAAGGACCTTTCTCTGTTTGCTCTGAAGGATTAGGATGTCCTTCCTGTGCTCTGAGAGCACACTGTGTTTATCAGGATACTTTCCACATGCTACTGTGTTTGCAGATGTGTCTATTTCCTGTGAGACTGTGAGCATCCTCAGGGGAAGGAGATTTATCTTCTTCATTCACTTTTGTGCTTCCAGTGTATAATATGATGTCTAGAGAAGTATCATCCCTTCTTTTTTTATAGAATGATTTAATGTATTAATATATGCATTGCTTTATTTTTTTTTCCTTTTTTGGATAATATATGTGTCTGTGAATTTAATTCACATATGAGCTATGTCAGCTTTGAGGTGCAGAATGCTGGAAAGATAATACCTAACTCTGGGTAATCTTAAGCAGTAAGAAATTATCTGTGTTGTGGAAGACAGGAGAGGTGGCTGTTTGTGCAAGGATGGCTTGTTTGCTTCAATTTATTGATGGAGAGAGGTAAGCTAGGATATACTGTATTTGTTGTCTTTATGTGAAATGATGTACCTCATATCTCTCATATCTGCAGTCTTTTTCTCATTAAAGAGTTGTCTTAAGGAAACAACTCAGCAACTGTCAGGGGAATGGTAAAATGAGTCATTGATTTGTAGTCAGAACAGCCAACTCTATGCTAACAGATTTGCCAATTTTTCAGGGCCTCTTTTAGAGTTCACCTTCCTGTCACACAGCATAGCACTTGGTTTGCTACTTTGAAGTGAGGAATGTCCCTTCTGGTGACCCAAGCTGTCTGCCCCTCTGTCACCAGATACTAGCTTCTAGAATAAGTTTGTACCTTTCACTCAAGTAAATGCCACTAGAGCTTAAGGTGAAAAGATTCACCTGAATGTTTTTTCCAGATAAATTGTGATGCTAAAGACATTCTCAGGTGGAAAGCTGAGGTTCCATTTATGTGGGGAAATATGAGCCCCCTCTCCCAAATTCCATGTAGTCCAACAGAGTTCAAAATGATAGTTATTTCTTGACTATGAAAATGGCCAAGTAGCCTGAGAAACCATTTAATCTTATTTCATTGGAAACTGAAGCCCAAATTTCTGAGTGCCTGTGGTTTCACAGTCAGAAATTGACTGCGACAAGACTCAAATGCAAGTCTGACGACCATGCCACATGGCTAGAAATGCATCCTCCCTTTTTCTTCTCTGCTACAGGTTGACACTGGAGGTGTGTGTATGATCGGTTGGTGGAAAGTCAAGATGTTATGTTGAATGGTTATGGTAGTTCTTATAAAAGCCATCCTGAGTCTTCATTTTCCTCTTCGCCTATTTCCAAAACCAATGCGGCATATCATTTAAGGGTAGAGGCCCTTAAACCAAGCCACACTGGTTAGGACTCAAAATTCACCTCCAAGTAGCTACAATAAATAAATGAATTGGTTAAGTGACTTAATTTCTCTGTGCTTCAGTGTCTTCAGTAACAAAGTTGGATAGCCACGATACCTCCCATGGTATGAACAAGTTAAAAGAGTTAACCAAAGTCTAGTACTTAGAATAGTGACTGGCACATACTGAGCACTCAAGCCACCTTACGTGTGCTTAGTCACAGGAGTGTGTAGGAACGACTTGAGCGCTGATGTCTTCCTACTTCCCCCTTTTTATTTAGAATTGGAGTGAGATCCTCATTTTGCTATATATTACTCACAGCCTCAGCTCTACCTCATTTGTTTCAGTATATTCTTAGATCTTCTGCTTATATTTGAACTGTGAAAAAATAAAGACAGAATGGTATAGAGGCTAAGAGCATGGGTTTGGGAGTCAGTCATACCACATTTTGGCGAGACTGGAATCAGCCCACATGTTTTCCTTTCCCGCCTTCGAAGTCTCAGCCAGAGCCACTATCTAAGGCATATGGAATGTTTTATGTATCAACAGAAGCTCCAGTGTAATGTCACATAGAACCAAGGGACCGACTTTATAGCAAGGGCGGTGTTAAATTATAGATATGCTTGTGGAATCCACTTGTTCTTTTATATATCACACCACCCAGAAACTGTTGGCCTAATAGAGCAATAGAACCAACTTGTTGAAGGCACAACTGAGGCACCAAGTTGCAGACAATACCCTGTGAGGATGGGGCATCATCTTCTAGGACTCACACGCACCTTTTATCCACATCCACTAGATGACATTGTGTCTTCAATGGGTAAAATACATAGGTCTGGGAAGCAGTAGGTAGAGCCAAGAAGGTCTGCACTTTCCATCGTTTTCAGTGATCTACTTGATAAATGTGCGGTCCATACCCCTCAACTTTGTGTTCTTTGCAGCTAGAAGATAAGATTTTCAAAAGGGAAATGTGTCCACCAGGGAATCACCAAGCTATCCATTTTATTTTAGTCTAAGTCTTACTCAAGCACCATGGGCTTCTTCTGCCAAGGGATCGCCTGGAAGGAATATAACTCACAATCCTCCGCATCTTTAGGAGGAGGAAGAGCTGTTGTTACGTGGAGAGAGGGGCCAATATGTTTGAAATTCAAGTTATCAACTTGGATATGTCTTAGTTCTCTTTTGCCTAATGTTGATGATACAAGGATAAGTTTAATGGCTGATACTTAAAAATAACATGGGAACCAGGGGTAGAGACTGCTGAGGAATAAGGATCTTGTCCACACCACAAGGTGAGCCACCAAGATGCGGCTAATTAAAGGGAAGGGGTTTCCAGAGTGGATAGTAACAGATGAAGGTAATAATTAGCTGTGGCTGCAACACCAGTTATGGCAGTGGGAGCTGCAGAACATCCTACTAATCTACCACTTTCTTGCATTTTTTCTAGCAAAAGAAGCCCACCAGAACTTTTGATACCATGTAAATATATTAAACTGACATAAGGGGTAAACTATCATATATTCTGTGCTGTGCTAAATCAATCTCTTTTTTAGGATTGATGTAGTCACCCAACTGCTGATTAGATTGCTGCTAAAAACTTGTGGTTTTCAGATGAAGAAGGTTGACTAGCCCCAAAGTCCTCCTTTGCAGTATATCTTGTATGCAATTACTGATTACTACAGTGGTGTGAAGGCCTAGAGTCCTCACCTTAACTTGTGACAACTCTGAAGGGCCATCCCAGCTCCAGAGCTCCTTATAGCATTGGCTGCAGCTTTCCTTTAAATACTGCATCAGAACCTGACTTGTCCCTTTGCTCAATCCTGCTTTCTTTCTTTTTCCTCGTGAGTGAGGAAATCATTTACTAATTTTTACTAAAATTACTAATTTTACTAAATTTTACTAATTTTTACTTACTAATTTTTACTAAAGTTTACTAATGAGGACAATCATTAGTTAACTTTTTGCATATGAATCTTTATCTCATATTTCTTGAGGACATCAACCTATGTTGTCACCTGAATATACACCTACCCAAGTAGGAAATGACATACACAGAAGTTATCTAGTTCAGCACCACTCCAAAGGACAAGGTTTCACGAGCAAGACTAAACTGCCCATTAAATAAACTATGGTATCCTCACAATGCAATACCACACAATCTTCAAACAGTAAGGAAAATCTCTATGAAGTATATTGAGATAATCTCAGGATATATTATACAGTAAAAAAATAAAATAAAAAAGCTTCAGAACAATAATATGTGACTTTTATGAATGAAAAGACAGAAAATAAAAATAGAAAATACATGCATATATCTATTTTGGCATAATAAACAATAAAGTAATAAATGAAAATAGCTTTATGTAGGGATGGGTGTGAGTAAAACGGACAGGAAAGAGCTAAGACTAGAATTCTTTGGATTGGATTTTAAAGTAATGTTGACCTTTGAAACATGTAAATATTTCACATAATCAAAACATAAATATAAAATTTTAAAGAAAATATAATAAACCTTAATGTGGAATCCAAACAGTGACATATAAACATACAATGACAACACAAATACATAAAGGCAGCAATCATTGTAGAACCTGTGAAACACAAGACTCTGACTATATGTCCTTAATAAGATATTTCCTAAGGGCAAAAAAAAAAAAAAGACTAAAAAGAATTTAGATTTTACTTACTAGGATTATTGCCAATTGCAATTTTTATTTTGTATTTTGAGTTTTTTACTTATGTGGTAGAATTGAGGAAATTTAATATTTTTATACCATTAAGAACAGTGGAAAGAATATAAAACATAAAATAATAACAAAAGTTTTTTGTTTTATGTTTTTTGTTTTTTTTTGAGACAGAGTCTCAGTCTGTTTCCAGGGTGGAGTGCAGTGGCACAATCTCAGCTCACTGCAACCTCTGCATCCTGAGTTCAAGCAATTCTCCTGCCTCAGCCTCCCAAGTAGCTTGGACTACAGGTGCACACCACCATGCCTGGCTAATTTTTTGTATTTTTCATAGAGATGGGGTTTCACCGTGTTGGCCAGGCTGGTCTTGAACTCCTGATGACCCCATGATCCATGTGCCTCAGCCTCCCAAAATGCTAGGATTACGGGTGTAAGCCACCACACTTGGCCCAAAAGATGTTTTTAAAAGCTCTGTAATGTTAAGTTTGAATTGGGAATATCTAGTAGGTCAGATTGCAAATACACACAAACACACACACACCACAAACACACAAACCGATTATCACTGAATTTGTGATGGTGTTAAAGCAATACATATTCACTAGAAACTGTATTGTGAGTACCTACACAACCATTCTGTTTTTAACTTTCAGTACAGTATTTAATAAATTACATAAAATAGTCAACACTTCATCATAAAATAGGCTTTGTGCTAGATGATGTTGTCTAATTATGGGCTCACGTAAATGTTCTGAGCACATTTAAGGTAGGCTAGGCTAAATTATGATTTTCAGTAGGTTAAGTGTGTTATAAATAAAGTTTCAGTGCCACAAAAGAAATAGCACTTGAATATAAAATTTTCTTTTTAATTCTCAGCAAGGCAATGTACTTGTATAGAAGGGTGTACCCTGATAGATGGAATAATGGTGAGCGCACACTTGGACAAAGGAGGGGAAGGGGTTCTTATCCCTGACACACGTGGTCCCTGCTGCTGTGTCATTCCCCTATTGGCTAGGGTTAGACAGTACAGGCTAAACTAATTCTGATTGGCTAATTTAAAGAGAGTGACAGGGTGAGTGGTTTGGTGGGAAAAATGGTTATGGCAGAGCAAGAAATTGGAATGAGTCCGGGTAGAGAATGAGCAGGTAATTGGAATGAGTCAGAGTGGAGCAGGTAATCGAAAAAGGTTGCTTTACGTGGAAGTTTAAAAGTAGAAGACAAATAATTGAACAAACTGACATACTGATTCTTTGAAGAGAAATTTAGAACTCATATCTAACAAGTGTATTAAATGCATGTTCAACTTACAATGGGTTTATCAGGCCATAACCCCACTGCAAGTTGAGAAGCACCTATATAGATAATATTTCTACAAAATTTTACTTTAGATAATATATCTACAAAATTCAGGACTCAATAACATTTCCAATTCGAATTTAACATTAATTCAATATTAATGATTTTTTAAAATTATTAAACTATTCACATGGTGTCAAAGCACCATGGAAAGTTTACCTTTACATGGGAGAAGCATTGGTGTTACCTTGTGATGGGCAGATTCTAAGGTGATTCCCATGATCCTTGCTTCTTGGTGCTCATGTCCTTGTGTAATCTCCACTTGAATGTGGACAGAATTATTAGCTTGCTTCTTAACAAACAGAATATGGCATAAGTAATAGGATGAACACTATTACATGTATTTTACTAGGTCATATGGCATTGTAATATCTGTTGTATGAGCAACTCTTTCCCTTGCTGGCTTTGAGGCCACAGTTTACATGGTTTGAACTGACCTATTAAAGGTCATGTGGTAAGTAATTGAGAGCTCCAGTCACTAGGCCAAGACACAGAGGCCTTAAATCTGGAAGCCCAAATGAAGCTCAATACTGCCAATAACCACATGGGCTTGAAAGTGGCTCCTTTCCCAACTGACTTTCAAATGAGACCACAGCCTATCTTGACTTCCCCATGTGAAACTCTGAAGGTGAGGACCAAGCTAATCATGTTTGGACTCTCGATCCAGAGGAAATCGGAGATAATAAGTGAGTGCTGTTTCAATCTACTAAATTTTTGGCAATATTGTTAAGCAACAATACAATACTAATCAATGTACCCCTGGACCAAGTGATAAATATTAACATATTGTGATTAAAAATCGAAATATTGTAACAATATTTGTCTCCTGTTGAACTTTCATGTAAGTTTTCTAATATCACTTGTGAGACAAATACTCTCCCCAAATGTATTTATCTCAAAACTCATTTAGTCCTTAGACATATATGTGTGTGTGTGTATAGAGAGAGAGAGAGAGGATAGAAAGGCAAAATGCATGCAATCCTAAAAAAAGAGTCAGAGCAGCCGTGAATGTTAGACATTCTTTATTTCAGCTGGCGTGGACTCTTGAAAAAGGGAGGGGTGACGGAAAGCTAGTCTAAGGACATGAAAGGGACAAAATGGTCAAAACATAACATGTGACCTGTTGTGTTATTTTCCTGGGTTAAAACAATGAAAATAAGAAAGTAGACCATGGAAAACACTTGTTGGACAATTGGCAGAAAATCTAGGTATCAACTAGAGATTAGATGTTATCAACTAGAGATCAACAAGTGTTTGGGAGCTTTCTTAATGATGGCACCATTTTTGTGATTCTGTAACAACAGTTCCTTACTATTAGAAATCAGAAGATATGAAGCATGAAATGTCATGATAATTATATTTGCTTTCAAAAATATGTGTGTATAAAAAAGAGAAAAAGAAAGAAAGACATACATACACAAAGGGACAGAGAGAGAGGATCTTAGCAATTTTTAAATAGAGAGTGTGAGTATGTAGTTTGCTGTGTAGTTTGCTCTGTGTTAGAAATGTATCAAACAAAGTGGTTTGGGGGAAAATACATGAATTGTTGATGTCTAAGCCTGCTATCAGAAGTTCAGTTTGGCTAGGTAAGAATGATGAAGGTTTGAATTATTTCTGCTTATATGTAGTTTATTCTCTTGGATCAGTTCACACACTTTGGAAAGTTATTTTCTCTAACACTTCCAGATCAGTGACTTTTTTAATGCTTAGCAATCATTTTGATGTATTGATTATAGTAATTATCACTGTCCATCTTATCTGGAAAAGTGAAATGCTTAGGTTTGCTTTTAAAGTTCAAAAACTGCAGCCAAATCTAACATTTTTATTTTACATTGGGCATCAGTATACAAAGAAAAAAAAAAAAAAACAAAGTTAGTAGGGAAGCTAAAATCACTTGTTACGGTATTTGTTCTGCCTGGGTAGGATGATCTTATAATATACCTATGGAGGTTACTTGCCAGTTTCTCCTGAGGAATGGATTTACAGGAATTCACAGACGACAAAGGACTATAATATATTAATAAAATGCAAGAATTTCAGGTGGATCTAAAAGTAGGGGCTGATGATTCACTAATCAATATAGAGTGTATGCACTGTAAAAAATTTAATACGGTGCCACTAAAAGATGGAGTTTATCATTCCCACTCATGAAATAAAAGTACATTCTCTGTTTCTGCCTCTTCATTTTTCTCTCTTTCTCCCTCTCTCCCCTCTACCATCCTCCAATCTTCTCCTGAATAAATCAGTCTCAAGTTGACATTTTTACTTCAATCCTTACCTTAATTTCTCTTTTAGGGTAAAGTAGAATGAATGCATAATTTTTTTCTCTTTTATATGGAGAAGAAAACCTGATCTTCTCCATTTATTACTTATAGTTTATAGACTGAGAGCTGATTGTAAAAAGGCATCACTCAAAACTGAACCAGTATAAGTTGTGTAACCAAAAGAACATTTGTTAATGGTAATAAACGAAAATAATTTTTAAATGAAATAATTGTTTCAAAGTTTGACATTTTGTAATGGACTTTCGAAATTTCACTGACCCAGGAGGAAATATAAATAATTCTGGACTTTTCATCCTAAAACGAAAATGATTTGAGATATGGTTAGATCATAAATGTAGAATGGTTGTAAGTCTATTTGTGAAATGAGAAACAGAAACACATATGGAATTATTTTAATCACTAAAAGAAAAAAATGTAATTAATATAGTATTAACCTGGCTGAGTTCTAGCCCCAACTTAGTAACTATTTAGTTTTGCCTAGGCCTATTCTGCACTATCCCAGCTGTGACAACCTCTGACTCCTACAAAGGTAGGTGTCTCCATTATATATATATATATCTGTGTGTGTGTCTGTGTGTGTATATATATGTATTTATATGTATGTGTATATATATACATTTATATGTGTGTATATACATTATACATAATGGAGTTTTTTGCTCTTGTTGACCAGGCTGGAGTGCAATGGCACTATCTTGGCTCACTGCAACCTCCACCTTCTGGGTTCAAGTGATTCTCCTGCCTCAGCCTCCCGAGTAGCTGACATTACAGGCACACATGACCATGCCTAGCTAATTTTTGTGTTTTTAGTACAGATGGGGTTTCACCATGTTGGTCAGGCTGGTCTTGAACTCCTGACCTTAGGTGATCCACCCGCCTTGGCCTCCCAAAGTGCTGGGATTACAGGCCTGAGCCACTGCACCTGACAGATGTCTCCATTTTAAATAGTCATGCACCTGGGCAGGCAGGGCAGCCTGAAGCACACTGATTAAAGTGCCTGGCACGTAATAATTGGATAGTAGATGGGAACAGGCTTCCAACAACAAAAACAAAAATATACCTCTTTCCTCTACTGCTAGATTCTTTCGTAATCACAGTTTATTGACTGCCTTTGTGTCAGGTAATTAACATTTTTCTAATAATAGTAGACAATATTTTTGTAATGTAATATAAGTAACAATATAGGTAATATACTGCTAATAGTATAGGTAATATTTTCCTATTTTATAAATAGGGAAAATGAAAGATATAATTAGTGCATTAACATCTTCAATATTCTGGGACAGCAAATATTTGTTGGGAACATATAATAGCAAGCTCCAAATCAAGACTACTTGATTACTTCAAGAAAATAACCTGAGGAAAAGGGAATTTTTAACCTTAATTCAATTGTGTTGGTTCCCTTTGATACAAAGTCACTAGCACAAACACTTCACAGGTTCCAGATGACATTATTGCTCTGAAATATAAGAATGATGACAAGAAGAAACAAATAAATATTGCATATGATACTTGCACTAGTGGAGATATATTAAGGAGTCGTCGTAATTCTTTTGAAGTTTGGTTTCTTTCTAGATCTCTCACCAAAATCAAGTATGAGTAATTCAATGTATGCAATCATAGCATTTTAGAACTAAAAGGACTTTGGGGAGACTGTCCAGTTCAGTGATTCAAAGCCTAGCAGAGTGACATGTTTCTTTTTTAATGTCAACCCACTGATGTGGTAGGATTTGCACTTTTACCATATGGTCCCATGAAAGTGTGAAATACAGGTAGTCGGCCCAATCCAAGGGGACATGGAAGACTTTCTAGAAATGTAATTGATCTGACATAGTAAGCTGAAGAATAAGAGGTAACCAACCAAAGGCAGGTGAAGTTGGTGATCAAGAGAATTCCAGGCAGACAAACAGAAGGCCCTCCTGAGGAGAGTTAAGGCATATCTAAACAATGGGAAGTACCAAATGGCTAAGATAAAGAGATGTGACCTGAAGCTCAAGATGTAGGTCTGGGCCTATTGACCAGGTAAGGGATTTAATGGTTAATCCCAAATGCATTGGGAAGCCTTTGAAGTGCTCTAAGTAGGGAGGGGACAATGTTCAATTTGCATTTCAAAAATAGCACTTTACTTAAGGTGCTCTTTCATTGTTGACCTCTTTGGTAATTCAATGTATGCATTGTTGACCTCTTTGATCAACAATGAAACAGCAGCAGGCACACCTATGGTAATTGTGAAGAGGTGAAATACATCAATTATCCTGAGGAAATAACTGAACATTTTAACAATTTCAAAATATAATTTATGGAAACAAAAACCCATTGATTCAAAGTGCTGACACACTGTAGCCACTTCCAAAAACAATATACGGAACATTTCTATCACCCTCCCACACTTTTCTTATAATCTTTGTAGTCTATCCACTACATCCTGGCCTAAGATGACCAATTGTCTTCTTTCCACCACTATGGACTAGTTTTTGCCTGTTCTAGAATTTCATGTGTGGAATTATTCTGTACGTAATCTTTTATATTGTCCTCAGAATAACTTTTTTGAGTAACATTCATGTTGCCACATGTATTCATTTTTTTAAAAAATTATAAATATTATTACATGGTATATTATAATTTATTCACCTTTTGGTAGACATTAGGCTTTCTTTCTAGTTTAGATCTATTATGGTTAAAACTTCCATAAGCATTTGGATATAATTTGTTTTGTGAGCATATGTTTTTATTTCTCATATATTTGAGAGTGGAGTTACTGGATTGTGGGTTAGTATATGAATTATTTTCTTTCCTACTAGTTACGAATGATAATTCCTCCAGTTGTTCAACATCCTTCCTAATAATTGGTATTGTCAGTCTTTTTCAATTTTAGCCATTTCAGTGGAAGTATATGGTGTACCTAATTGTGGGTTTAACATGCATTTATCTAATGACTAATAATTGGTTAGCATTTTTACTTGTGTGAACTGGTCTTTTGCGTTTCTTATTTGTGCTTTTTTTCATTTTAATTCAGTGTTGTCACCTTACTATAGTGGTAGGAGTTCTTTAAATATTTTGAATAAAACTCATTGTTAGATATATGGATTAAAAATATTTTCTCTCCAGTCTATAGAATGCCTTTTAGTTTCATAAAGTTGTATTTTGAAGAACAACAGATTTTGATAAAGCCCAATTTACCAGTATTTTCTCATTAGCTGGTACTACTTTTATCTAAGACATTGTTGCTTACCTCAAGGACACTCACACTTTTTTCCTACATTTTCCTTAAGCATTTTGTAGTTACATAATTTACACTAAGATTTGTTTCCATCTTGGCTTAATTTTTGTTAATATTATGAAGCAAATGTTGTGAATACTTTTTTTCTAGATAAATATTGTTTTAAACACTATTTATTAAGAAGATAATACTTTACCATTGAGTTTACATTGGCATACTTGTCAAAAATCTGACCAAATGAATGTGTATTTTGGAACTCTATTTAACATCATTTATCTTTATAGCTACCTTTATGCTAAAGCTGTACTATTGTAACTACTACAAATTCAAGCAGTATAAGTTTCCCAATTTTAAAATTTTCACCTTTTCCAGATCCTTTTGCATTTTTACATAAACTTTTGAATGAACTTAGGCTAT
>NW_012115066.1:7280036-7286614 GCF_000951035.1 Colobus angolensis palliatus | reverse complement strand
TTCTTTTTTAAAGACAGAGTCTCCCTCTGTCGCCCAGGCTGGAGTGCAGTGGCCGGATCTCAGCTCACTGCAAGCTCCATCTCCCGGGTTTACGCCATTCTCCTGCCTCAGCCTCCCGAGTAGCTGGGACTACAAGTATATTTTTTGAAAATTACAATACTATTGATTGCTATTGAATTAAATCTGCAGAGCAATTTGAGAAGCATCAACATTTTGATGTTATTGAATCTTAAAATCCAGGAACATGAATGCATGTCTCTTTTTACTATAGGTCATCTTTAATTCTTCTCAGCAATATGTTCTAACTTTAAGTGTGTATGTCTTTTACATTTTATTTTAAACATCAGAATTCCATGTATTTATATGTTATTATAAATTATATGTTTTAATACAAAATAATTTATTATTACAATATATAATTCTATAAGTTTTGAAAAAGCATATATTCATGGAATAACCATCACTTTAACAAAATATATAACAGTTTCCTCTCTCCAAATAATTCCTGCATGCCTTTTATATCAAGTGCTTTTTCTATTCACAGAACCTAGAAGCAAGTCATCTGTTTTCTGAACCTATAATTTACCTTTTCAGAATGTCATATGAATGAAATGGTATGATATGAAACCTTTTGATTCTGGCTTCTTTCATTTGGCATAATACACTTTAGATTCATCCATGGTGTTGAGTATGTATCAGTAACTCATTCCTTTTTATTGTTGCATTGTATTCCATTGTATGTACAATAAGCCTCAAGCTCCCCCAGCTAAATTGGGAACCCAGTCCCAGAGCAGCTAGCAACCCTGCCCTAACATGAAATGAAGGGCAGCTGGGCATGAGTGTTTACAGTATGCCCTTCATGGCATCCTTTTTTTATCTGTCCAATTCATGACTGTCTGGCCACGGCTCTGGTGCTGGGAGCCCACACTTGTGTCCTTCAGGCATCGTGGAGAAAACCCAGTCTCAGTAATCCTTTGGTTCTTCAGATGGAAAGATCAAATCAATACATCATCACAATAGAAAATAAGACTAATTTGCGAGAACGATCTTCTGTCTTCAGGTCACAAAAGACAGGAATGAATAGTCAAGCAGAGAAAGGATGAGAGAGAGAGAGACAATTCACTGTGTATATTTATAGGGGAATAAGTGTGTGGGTAATGTCTGAATGGTCCATTTAAAGGAAGTAGTGGAAAAGTGGGGAGCCATATCTGCTAGACAGAAGAGTTGCCTCTAAGTTCTTTTCTGGCCACAGGCTTGTACCATTTGGATGTGATGTTCTACTTCTAATGCCTAGACTGCAATTTTTGCTGTGTTGTCCCGTTACAACATATCACGTTTATCCACTTACCCATGGAAGAATATTTGAGATAGTTCATTTTAAAAATCATACTATAAAGTCATTATAACATTCATATATAGGTGATTCTGTGAATACACATTTTGATTTGTCTTGGGGTAAATATTTAGAAGTGAGATTTCTGGGTTATTGTTGGGATAAATATTTAGAAGTGAGATTTCTGGGTTGTTGGGATAAATATTTAGAAGTGAGATTTCTGCTGTTGTTGGGTATGTTTAACTTTATTAAACACTTCAAGATTGTTTTTCAAAGTAGCTATACCAGTTTACATGTTCATCGAGGTGTGCAAGAGTTATAGTTGCTCTTCTGGTATGTCATTTTGCCAAGTATTCATCAATTATAGTATGTGTGTATTTGTATCTGATGTGGTTTTTAATTTGCATTTTTCTAATGACTAGCGATGTTAAGCATCTTTTCATGTAAATATTTGCCCTCTAAACATCTTGTTTTGATAAAGTATTCACATTTTTTCACATTTTAAAATAGGTCATTTGCTTTTTGTTGAGTTTTAAGGTTATATTTGGGTTTCCATAGTTTTTTTATATTTCCAGCATATAGGGTTTTTATCATATATGTGCTTTGCAAATATTTCCTCCTAGTCTGTGGCATTCTTTTTCATTTGCTAAAGTATTTTCCCAGCAGATTTCAATTTCAATAAAGTTCACTTTAGTTTTTTTTATTAATCATGTTTCTGATGTCCTATCTGATAAAGTTACCCAATTCAATTGTACAAAGGTTGTTATGCATTGTTTCAGAAATTTTACAGTTTTGACTTTTGTATTTGAGTCTATGACCCATTTTGAGTTCTTTTCTAAATGGTATGAGATAAGATATACATAGTTGGAGCCTCTTGTTACAGTACCACTAGTTGGAAAGATCATTCCTCTCATTAAATGGCCTCTGCGCCTTTATCAAGATCAAATGAATATCTCAGCCATTTAGTAATGAATACATGTATGGATGTATATACATACATTTTCTGGGTTATTTATTCTGTTTTATTGGTCAATGAGTCTAAACTTTCACCAATGACACATTATCTTGATTACTGTTGGGTTTTCTTTTTGTGGTAAGTCTTAAGTCAGGTAGTCCTCCAACTTTGTTCTTTTTAATTATTTAGGCAATTCTTGACTCTATGTCTTCCCCTATAAAAGTTAGAATAACATTGTCAGTTTCTACAAACAAATTCTGCTGTAATATTTTATCTGGAGTGTAATTAGTACGTAGATCAGTTTAGAAAATGTTAACATCTAAACCAGATTGAATCCTCCAAGTCAGTACAGCTTTCCATTTATTCAGGTCTTTTTTATTTATTTCATTGGTGTTTTGCAGTTTTCAGCAATAAAATTTTGCACAGATTTCGTACATTTTTCCCTAATTTTTAGGCTTTCTTTACTGTTATTTTAATTGGTATTTTTAATTCAATTTACTCTATAAGAATACAATTGTAGGTGTTTATTAGCCTTGTGTTCTGCAACTTTGTAAGACAAGTAACTTTTTTTGTAGAGTCCTTGGGATTTACTATGTAGATAATTTTGTGATCTGCAAATACAGACTATTTTATTTTCCTCTTTTCAACCTATAGACTTTATATTTTTTCTTTCCTTTTTGACTAGTTGGGACCTCCTGCATAATATTGAATAGAGGTGGTGAGAACAAACATCTTGCTTTGTTACCAATAATAAGGGGAAAACATTCAGCTTTCACCAATAGGTATGAGGTTAACTGAAGTTTCTTAAGAAGATGCTCACTTCATGTTAAGGAGTTCTCTTTTATTCTTAGGGTGCCAATATGGATTGATATTTTCTTTTTCAAATGATTTTTTGAGTCTATTAAGAACATGGTGTTTCATTTATTCCTTAGTCCATTGGTATGACAAACCATACTAATTCAGTTCCAAATCCTAAGTCAATCTTGAATTCTCAGCATAAATAGTCCTGGATAACTATAGTGAGCCAATTAGTAAACTTGATAAGGTTGAGGAAAGAACTGGTTAACTTGAAATGTCAATAGCACTTACCAAAATTGAAACACAAAAGAGAAAAGGGTAGAGAAGAAAAGGTGAGTTCATTCAAAATTGTGAGACAATAGCAAATAATATAACATTTGTAATTAGAATTTCAGAAGAAGAGAGGGTACATGGAATTAAAGAGATAATGACTGATACATTTCCAAAAATTATAAAAGACATTATATCATCATCCAAAAAGCTCAGGAAAACAGAAGCTGAAAAAAATAGCAAGAACTAAAAGTAAGGACATCTAAACACGTAACATTTAAAATACTGGAAATCAAGATAAGTAAGATAATCTTGACGGAAAAAAAAAGCCAAAGAAAAAAGTCACATTACACTCACATTACATCCTGAGGAATAAGGATAAGTATTACAAAAAAACTTTTCCTCAGAAGATATATAAGATGATACTACATCTTATCTTAAAAGTTCTTCAAGAAAAATAAAACTATCAACCCAGAATTATGTACTCAGTAAAATGTCTTTCAAAGTATGAATATAGTGTGTTTTGACCAATATAAACTAATTTATTTTCAGTAGATTTGAACAGCAAAAATGTTCAAAAAGTTTTTCAGGTAGAAGAAATATGATACTATACCAAAAATAGAATCCATACAAAAATTTGTATTGGTGTGTTTGTCTTATTGTTGTGTTGTAGTAACTTTTAATATGTTCTGGTTATAATTCTTTGTTTTATATATATATGTATATGTGTATATATATATATGTATATATACCCCAAAAAATTAAATTATGAAATGCAATATGTACACATATATGTATATGTATACATGTTTATATACATGTGTATATATCTTCAAAAAACTATGTATGTACCTATATATACATTCTTTGTTATATATATACACACACATATATATAACTGAAACATAAAGCAAAAAAAAGTATGTCAATGAAAAAGAAAGAAAGGAGAATGATTATGATCTGATATGTGGTATAATAGGCTGAATAATGGTGTCCAAAGATATCCTGGTCCTAATCCCTTGGAACCTGTAAATATTACCTTGTATGGAAAAACATTTTTTACAGAAACAATCAAATTAAGGATTTTGAAGTGGGGAAATTAGCTTGGATTATTTAGCTGGGTGTAAATCTAATTGCAATTATTCTTACAAATGGGAGTCGGGGGAGATTTTACAGTGAAGACAAAAAGACAATGTGATCTTAGAGGTAGACTGGAATGATATGGCCACTCTGTTTGAATGCAGGAAATGCAACTTCAGATGTTGGAAAAAGCACGAAACTGTTGCTTTCCTAGAGCCTCTAGAGGAAATATGAGCCTTCAGAAAGGTAGATTTTGGCCCAACACGAATGATTTTGGACTTCTGGCTCCAGAGCTATAAGAAAATATATGTGTGTATTGCTTTAAGCCACTAAGTTTATAGTAATATTTTATAGAACATAGTAAACTAATATATATGGAACTTCAAAACATCCATAATAGCTAAGACACTTCTAAAGAAGTTGATCATACTGGGATTATTTGCTTTACCAAATACTAATATTTACTATAAAGTTACAGTTTATAAAAATCATGATATTAGTGTAAGGCTGGATAAATAAGCAAATGGCACAGGATAGAAAGTCCTCCAAAATAATCAACTACATAAGGACATTTCATATACAATAAATTTATGAAATTTGCAATGCAAAACAATAGGGATAATATGGCCTTTTCAATAAATGGTGCTATGGAAAATAGTGAAGTACAACCATACACCATTTACAAACACAACTCTAAGTAGATTATAGAACTAAAGTGAAAGACAAAACTGTAAATAAATTATAATAGAGACATTATAATGACGTTAGGGTAGGGACTTTTTTATTGGGGAACAGAAAGCATTAATCATAAAGAAAAAGGTTGATAAATTAATTTAGTTTACATTTAAGTACGTTTGTCAGCAAGTCACCATTAAGACAGTAAAAATTCAAACTACAGAGAAGTATTTGCAACACTTTAAGCATCCAAAGCCTTGTAACTTTGTGTGATGCACAAACCTACTAAGCACTAACACAAAGCAAGAAAATTTAGTAGAATCATGGTCAATTTCCTTAAACAGGCATTTATCAAAAAAGCATTTTCAAATGTGTTCCAAATACATAAATCCCCTCAATCACATTAGTCATAAAGAAAATGCAAATTAAAATCACGATAAAATACCAGTCTATGCCCATGAGGATAGCTAATTTTTTGAAAGTCTTATAACACCAGGTACTGAAAAAGATTTAAATAAAATGGAAATTCTCATATATTACTGAGGGAACTATAAATTAGTACAACTATTTTGTAAAGAGTTTGATATTATCTAGTACATTACAAATTATTTATAACCTGCAACTCCTTATCAATGTATATAACCAAAAAAAAAATGTTAGTTAGCATGTGGGCTCCAAAGGATAAGTTCAAATATTATTTTAGCATCTTTTATAGTAGCCCTAAACTAGAACTAACCCAAACGTTCATCAAAAATTTAACAGATAAATACACTGTGGTATGTTCATACAATTGAGTTCTAGACAGTAACTAAAGTGAATAAACTCTGTGCCTTACATGACAATATAGATGGATTTCACAAACATAATGTTCATAAAAATCCAAACATGAAATAATTCCTATTCAATAATTTATTTAATGTAGAGTTCAAAGATGAAGAACTAACATATGGTCTTAAAGGATATACATACATGTGCTAAAATAATGAAACAAAGCAAGAGGCTGATTACATTAGATGTCAGTTAAAGTAGTGATGGTTAGCAGGATACCAAGGAGCTATCCTGGGAGTGGGAAGTGGCTTAGTAGGATGTAGCTATGAAATGTTGGCAATGCTTTGCCCACTTTTTGATGGGGTTGTTTGATTCTTTTCTTGTAAATTTGTTTAAGTTCTTTGTAGATTCTGGATATTAGCCCTTTGTCATATGGGTAGATTGCAAAAATTTTCTCCCATTATGTAGGTTGCCTGTTCACTCTGATGGTAGTTTCTTTTGATATGCAGAAGCTCTTTAGTTTAATTAGATCCCATTTGTCTATTTTGGCCTTTGTTGTCATTGCTTTTGGTGTTTTAGTCATGAAGTCCTTGCCCATGCCTAGGTCCTGAATGGTATTGACTAGGTTTTCTTCTAGGGTTTTTATGGTTTTAGGTCTAACATTTAAGTCTCTAATCCATCTTGAATTAATTTTTGTAT
>NW_012115066.1:7274551-7279866 GCF_000951035.1 Colobus angolensis palliatus | reverse complement strand
ACTGTTTTAGTTACTGTAGCCTTGTAGTATAGTTTGAAGTCAGGTAGCATGATGCCTGCAGTTTTGTTCTTTTTGCTTAGGATTGTCTTGGTAGTGCAGGCTCTTTTTTGGTTCCATATGAACTTTAATGTAGTTTTTTCTAATTCTGTGAAGAAAATCATTTGTAGCTTGATGAGGATGGTACTGAATCTATAAATTACCTTGGGCTGTATGACCATTTTCACGATATTGATTCTTCCTATCCTTGAGCATGGAATGTTCTTCCATTTGTTTGTGTCCTCTTTTATTTCATTGAGCAGTGGTTTGTAGTTCTCCTGGAAGAGGTCCTTCACATCCCTTGTAAGTTGGATTCCTAGGTATTTTATTATCTTTGAGGTAATTTTGAATGGGAGTTCACTCATGATTTGGCTCTCTCTGTTTGTCTGTTATTGAGGCCTGTTGTGAGGTGAGGGGAGGGGGGGAGAGATAGCATTAGGAGAAATACCTAATGTAAATGACGAGTTAATGGGTGCAGCACACCAACATAGCAACATAGCAAATGTATACATATGTAACAAACCTGCACGTTGTGCACATGTACCCTAGAGCTTAAAGTATAATAATAACAATGAAAACAAATATTGGCAATGCTTGATTTCTTAATCTGAGTGTTGGCTGTGGAAGTATTGTATTTATGATGCTATGGCATGGTGTACATTTGCATATTTTTGTGTATGTGCCATTTGATAATTTAATTTTTAATTCATATTAAAATATAAATACAGGAAGACTAGTTAAAGGCTACTGTAATTCTCTAAGGAAAAGAGGATGGTGGATTGAAGAGGATTAGAAGTAAAAGGGTTTCAGAGATATCAAGAGATAGTTATAGGGAGTGAGTATTTGGAAGGAAATGATACTGTTCTTTATAGTGAAAGTGGCAAACACGGAGCAGTTACTATCTGTATATGGTTGGCTGTGTAGGTCAAGTAGCATTTTCTCCATATGGATAACCAATTAGCCTAGTATCTTTTATTAATAAGTGTTTAAACTTCATATAAACCCTATTTATTATTATGCTGGTAAAGAAATTTAGGCAAAGAATGACTAAACAACTTTCAAAAGTGCAAGACAGCGTAAGAGCCAAGCTTTTACTCTCAATTGCACCTAAAGACTAACAGTAATGATGATTACCATAAACATCACTAGAACATGACCACTGTTTGTCAATATACCCAATAACAGTGTGTCAAAGCATGATGTAAGTGCCTTAAATCCACAGTGTCATTTAGCCATCCAACAAACCTGAGAAGGAGTACCTACAATTATCTCCTTTTATGCATGAGGAAATTCAGTCTTACAGGTATGAAGAGCAAATTACTGGTAAGGGATGAATCAAGGTTCCAAAGCACGGATCTCTCCAAAACTCAGTCTCTAAATTATTAATCTCAATTGCTTTAGAAATATGTTAAAAATGAACATAGACTTGAAATTTTAATTTTTACTTTTCAATGACAAAGCTATTGAAATTGTAAAGGTTTTTATTTGGGCGTTTCAACATAGACAATCCTTGTTTCAAATCTCATCACAAAGGGAAGAGATAGGTTGAAAACAACCTGAAGCCCCAAATTTGTATTATTTACATTCATACATCAACTTTTCATATTCCATCTGTACCACTGACAGTTATCACCATGTGGGTATTTCAGTATTAAACTTATCTGAACTTTTTAATTCCAATTTCTTGTTTTGCTGCAGAATTATCTATCATGATTTGAGATGCAAATTTAAATGCAGCAGTTAACTAAGAAGTCACTAGATGCTCTGGCTAAAAAAAAAAATGTTACTGTACACAGCAAGATGCTACTGTTTTCTATTTCCTCTTTCACTGGTTTTGTTTTATAACTCTGCATCTTTGGCTCTTTCTCTTGTAATAAATCCCTGGCATTCTGATAACTTGCCAATATTAATTCTTTGTCATTAGATAAGTTTTATTTCCCTAGTGACGTTTCTCCTCCTGAAAAACTCTGACCTTTGAGATTTTGCTGAAATAATTATTACTGCCAGTAGCAGACACTCAACCCTCATCAGAATGCTCTGAAAGGCACTTCCTTTTTTTGTTTGACATCAAACATTTCCCTTTCTGACATCTATTAGAATTTCAGTGGCTGCCTCAAGAATGCATTTCTGCATTTCATCACTACTGATGGCATCAATGTGAAGCATGCAAGAATGAGTTTGTATCATTAATGCATTAGCTTTCCCATTAAATAATGTTTTTGGTGGTGATATTTGATGAAGCAAGTAATTTTATATAATTGTGCTGCCAAATCCAAAGTCCTGGATTATTTTTCCAAGGTGTCTGTTTATATACAATCTTTGCATTGTACATATCTCCTCAACTTACATTTATTTATTTACACATTTGTTTATTCAGCAAACATTTATTGAGCACCTGTTTCATATATCATAAAAAGTACAAGAATGGAATAGTAAAGAAGAGTAAAACGGTGCTTGATAAAAGGTAGTTGCTCTGAAAACATTTGTTTTCAATAAATGAAAAAACACATGCATGAACACAATGACATAGACACTGGATATTGCACATCTTCCCAAGAGTTTGCCTAACCTTCTCATGGGAGAAACCCAGAATTCCATTATCTCAGGGACATTATTAGCACAGGTAGGGAAATGGGCATGTCTTACCTCTGGTTCTAGAGTAAGAAGCAAAGGGAATAATATCTGAACCACCATTGAGAATAAACTACAATGTCTAAACTGAAGAAGTTGAAAGAAAATAAGAAAACAATTTACTTAAAAAAAAGGAAAGAAATAGAAAGAGAACATGTAAACAAACATTCTGAAACTACCTCATGATGCTAAGGTATGCAGAGACGGTATTAGTGACAGAACAGGTGGAAAAAGAGTGCCTGTCATTTGCAATAATGTGGTTGAACCTAAAAGACATTATGGTATGTGAAGTAAACCAGGTGCAGAAAGACAAATAAATAATAATCTCACTTAAATGTGGAATCTACAAAAGTCAAAATTATTCAGAATCAGAGAGTAGAATGGTGGATATCAGAGGCTGCAGAATAGGGGAATTGGGGAAATGTTGATCAAAGGATACAAAATTTCAGTTACGAGAAAAAATGTCATGAGATCCCTTGTACACCATGGTGACTATAGTTAATAATAATATATTGTATACTTGACAATTGCCAACAGAGTGGATTTTAAGTGTCCTTTCCATGCACAAAAGAACAAAAAGTATATGAAGTAATACAAATGTTTAGTAGCTTGATTTAGCCATTACACAAAGTGTATATAAACATCATGTTTTTATCAACACCATAAACATATACAATTTTTACTTGTTAATTGAAAGACAAAATGCCAGAGCTTTGGGAGACTGAACTGGATGGATTACTTGAGGCCAAGTGTTGAAGACCATCCTGGACAACACAGAGATCCCATCTCTACAAAAATTTTAAAACAGCCAGATTTGGTGGTGCAGCCTGTAGTCCTAGCTACTTGGGAGACTGAGATGGGAGAATCGTTTGAGCCCAGGAGTTAAAGAATACAGTGAGCTATGATTACACCACTGCACTCCAGCCTGAGTGACAGAGTGAGACTTTACCTCATAAAATAAAGGAAATAAAAAATTTTGAAACGTATGATACTGGTTCAGAAAAGGGCGGCCAGTTCCATGTTCCTTGCAGTTCCCAAGTATCCTTATGTGACACATAATACTCTTTCTTGTTTTGTATTATTACAGACAAAACGAGCTGTTATCGAGATGTCTGAAAGCTACAAATTTGAAGATACAACTAGAATCAAATAAGAACTCACAAAGTATAGTTGATCAGTGTACAATACAGTGGCATGAATTACTAATATTTAAGGCATTTGAGGTTCATCACCGTTAATGATTCTTCCTACAAGAGAGTCTGAGCAGAGTAATCACCTCTGGGAAATAGCGCTAATGGCCTGTGAGCTGATGAAAATGAAATTTTGTATCTGACCATTCTAGAATTTCATTAATAGGAATAATATGTATTTACTACTTATGATACTTCTGCTGGTTGCACTCATTTCTTACCCACAACATCTAGCTTCGGATCCCAACACTCTGCAAAAACAATCTTCACAAAAGATTTTAATACGGTGGCTCACACCTGCAATCCCAGCACTTTGGGAGGCCCAGGTGGGTGGATCACGAAGTCAGGAGATCAAGACCATCCTGGCTAACACGGTGAAACCCCGTCTCCAATAAAAACACAAAAAAACTAGCCGGGCACGGTGGGGGGTGCCTGTAGTCCCAGTTACTCAGGAGGCTGAGGCAGATGAATGGCGTGAACCCGGGAGACAGAGTTTGCAGTGAGCCGAGATAGCGCCACTGCACTCCAGCCTGGGCAACAGAGTGAGACTCTGTCTCAAAAATAAATAAATAAATAAATAAAAAGGTTTTAATAACTTTCTCTTAGCACAATTCAAAAGCATCAACTCAGTTTTTGCACACTTGGCCTCCGCAGCACTTGACACCATTGACCATTTTATTTTTCTTAAAACTTTAACTTTCTTTAGCTTTCATGACTGCAATGCATATTCATCATTTTTTGGTCGTTTAATATCTGATTTCTCTTTCAATTTTCAACTTTTATTTTAAGTTCAGGAGTGCATATGCAGGTTTGTTATATAGGTAAACTGCGGGTCAATGGAGGTTTGGTGTACAGGTTGTTTCACTGCCCAGGTAATAGACATAGTATCTGATGTATAGTTTTTGTTTCTCTCCCTCTTCCCACCCTCCACCCTGAAGTATGCCCAGGGCATCTGTTGTTCCTCTCTTTGAGTCCATGTGTTTTCATTATTCAGCTTCGACTTATAAGTGACAACATGTGGTATTTGGTTATCTGTTCCTGAAGCTCTTGAAACTTTGCTGAAGTTGTTTATTAAATGAAGCAAAGTTCTTGAAACTTTGCTGAAGTTGTTTATCAAATCAAAGAACTTTTGAGCAGAGACTATGGGGTTTTCTAGGTATGTATTCATATAATCTGCAAACAGGGATAGTTTGACTTTCTTCCTGTTTGGATGCCTTGTATTTCTTTTTGCTTTTCTTTTTGAGATGGAGTCTTGCTTCCTCACTCAGGCTAGAGTGCACTGGCGTGCAACCTGTGCCTCCCAGGTACAAGCAATTCTCCCGCCCCAGCCTCCTGAGTAGCTGGAGACTACAGACATGTACCACCACACCCGGCTAAGTTTTGTATTTTCAGTAGAGACAGGGTTTTGCCATGTTGGCCAGGCTGGTCTCAAACTCCTGACCTCAAGTGATCTGCCCA
>NW_012115066.1:7222079-7273556 GCF_000951035.1 Colobus angolensis palliatus | reverse complement strand
TGTTCTGGCCAGGACTTTCTAATACTGTACTGAACAGGAGTGGTGACACAGGGCATCGTTATCTTGTTCTGGTTTTCGAGGGGAATGCTTACAGCTTTTGCCCATTCAGTATGATGTTGGCTGTGAGTTTGTCATAGATGGCTCTTACTATTTTGAAGTATGTTCCTTCAATGCCTAGTTTGTTGAGAGTCTTTAACATAGAAGGATGTTGAAGTTTATTGAAAGCCTTTTCTGCATCTCTTGAAAGGAACATGTTGCTTTTGCTTTTTATTTTGTTTATGTGGTGGATCACATTTTCTGATTTATGTATACTGCACCAAACTTGTATCCTAAGGATAAAGCCTACTTGATTTTGGTGGATTAGCTTTTTCACGTGCTGCTGAATTTATTTTGCTATCATTTTGTTGAGGAGTTTTGCATCTATTCTCATCAAGGATATAGACCTGAAGTTTCCCTTTTTTTGTTGTATTTATGCCAGGTTTTGGTATCAGGATGAGGCTAGCCTCACAGAATAATTCAAGGAGATGCTCCCCCTCCATAATTTTTTGCAATAATTTCAGTAGGGATGGTACCAGCTCTTCTTGATACATGGATACATGTGGTAGAGTGTGGTTGTACATATATATATCTGGTCCTGGGATTTTTTTTTTTTTTAGTTGTAGGCTTTCTGTTACTGATTCAATTTTGGAAGTCATTATTGTTCTTTTTGGCAATTCAGTTTATGCCTGGATCAGTCTTGGGAGGTTGTATGTATCCAAGAGTTTAACCATTTCTTCTAGATTTTCTAGTTCTTATGCATAGAGGTGTTCATAGTGTTCTTTGAGGGTTTTTTGTTTGTTTTTTTCTGTGGGGTCATTAGTAACTTCCCCTTTGTCATTTCTGATGGTGGTTTTGGATCTTCCCTCTCTTTCTTTATTAGTCTAGCTAGTGCTCTACATATGTGATTACTTTGTTCAAAGAACTAAGTCCTGGAAACATTGATGTTTTGTGTGGTATTTGGCATCTCAATTTCCTTCAGTTCAGCTCTGATTTTGGTTATTTCTTGTCTTTTGCTAGCTGTAGAGTTGGTTTGCTTTTGTTTCTCTAGTTCCTCTACTTCTGAATTTAGGAATTTAATTTTAAATCTTTGTAACCTTTTGATGTGGGAGTTTAGTGCTATAAGCTTGCCTCATAACATCACCTTAGCTATGTCCCAGATATTCTGATATGTTGTATCTTTGTTCTCATTAGTTTCAAAGAGTTTCTTGATTTCTGCCTTAATTTAATTGTTTATTGAAAAGTCATTCAGGAGGAGGTTAATTTCCATGAAATTGTATGGTTTTGAGTAATTTTCTTAGTATTAATTTCCATTTTTATTGTGCTTTAGTCTGAGTGTGTGGTTGGTATGATTTCAGTTCTTTTGAATTTGCTGAGAATTGTTTTATGTCAAATTGTGTTTGGTTCTAGAATATACGCCATGTGGTGATCAGAAAAAATGTATATTCTTTTGTTTTTGGGTGAAGAGCTCTGTAGATGTCTGTTAGGTTCATTTGGTCAAGTGTTGAGTTCAGGTCCTGAATATCTTTGTTTCTTTTCTGCCTTTATGATCTGTCTAATACTGTCAATGGGATATTGAAATATTCCACTCTTATTGTGTAGAAATCTAAGTCTCATTTTACATCTCTAAAAACTTGCTTTATGAATTTGGATACTCTTATGTTGGGTGTGTATATATGTAAGATAGCCAGGTCTTCTTGTTGAATTGAACCTTTTACCATTATGTAATGTTTTTCTTTGTCTTCTTTGATTTCTGTTGGTTGAAAGTCTGTTTCTTTATTAAATGAGAATGACAATCCATGCTTTTTTTGTTTCCATTTGCTTTGTAGACCTTTGTAGATCCCTTTATTTTGAGCCTATGGGTATCTTTGCATGGGAGATGGGCCTCCTGAAGACAGCATATGGTTGGGTTCCGATTGTTTATCCAGCTTGCCACTCCATGCCTTTTAATTGGGGCTAGTGCATTTACATTTAAGGTTCGTATCAGTATGTGTGGATTTGATTCTGTCATCCTGGTGTTAGCTGGCTATTATGCAGACTTGTTTGTGTTGTTTCTTTCAAGAGTCAATGGTCTGTGTACTTAAGTATGTTTTTGTAGTGGCTGGTAATGGTCTTTTCTTTCCATATTTAGTGTTCTTTTCAGGACCTTGTGTAAGATGGATCTGGTTGTAATGAGTTCCCAGAGCATTTGCTTTTCTAAAAAGGATCTTATTTTTCCTTTACTTATGAATCTTAGTTTGGCTGGATATGAAACTCTTTGTTGGAAATTCTTTTCCTTAAGAATGCTGACTATAAGCCACAATCTCTTCTGGCTGTTCTCCTAATGGGGCTCCCTTTGTAGGTATCCTGCCTCTTCTCTCTAACTGCCTTTAACAATTTTTTCTGTAAGTTCAACCTTGGAGAAGCTGATGATTATGTGTGTTGGGGATTCTCTTCTTGTTTAGTATCTCACAGAGATTCTTTACATTTCCAGAATTTGAATGTTGGCCTTTCTAGCAAGCTTGGGGAAGTTTTCATGAATATCCTGAAATATGTTTTGCAAGTTGCTTTCTTTCTCCCCATCTCTTTTGGGGATACCAGTGAGGCATAAATTTGGTGCCTTTACATAATTCCACATTTCTTGAAGGTTTTCTTCATTCTTTTTTATTCACCTTTCTTTAGTTTTGCCTTGAGTTAGTTTGGAGAACCAGTACCAGGCTCTGATGTGTTTTTCCTCAGTTTGTTCTACTCTGCTGTTAATATTGCAATTGTTTTATGCAATTCTTGTAGATTATTTTTCAACTCTCTCAGATCAGTTTGGTTCTTTCTTATAATGGCTATATTGTCTTAATGTAACTCTTAGATTCCTTGAATCAGGTTTCAGCTTTGTTCTGAATCCTGATGATCTTTTTTACCAGTCCATATTCTGTGCTATTTCTGTCATTTCAGCTTGGTTAAGAACTCAAGCTGAGAGACTAGTGTATTCATTTGTAGTAAAGACGACACTCTGGCCTTTTGAGTTGCCAGAGTTCTTGCACTGATTCTTTCTCATCTGTATGGGCTGATGTTCCTTTAATTGCAGTGTAATTTGAATAAAGTCAGTAGACTTCTGGATGTTTTCAGAGGGTCGAGGCTTTCTTCAAGGTCTTTATCTGTAGCTGAATTATAATCTGTGGTTTCACAAGGGGCTATATTAGCAAAGTATTTTTGATGTTGAAGTTTAGGCTTTCATCCAGTAGATGGCACTTAAGAATAATGGCCCCTATATAAGCTCTTGCTCAGGCGTGTGGCTCCCCTGTACGTCCTTACAGTTGCAGCTGTGCTTTTTCTCAGTTCTCTGAAAGTGTGGGCTCTTCTCCCACTCGAGTGTTGGCTGCATATCTCATCTTGGCACTCCCAGGCTGCACAGCACAGCTCTGGGGTGAGCTCAGGCTTTATATTCCTTCCCCAGCTTGGATGCAGCAGAGGAAAGTACCTTGGGAATGTTTGTGGCAGAGGGCCTTTCACTTGTCACTTGGGACTCCACTCTAGAGAGATGCAGAGCTGCTATCAATCAGTGCAATCTGCCTGGGGTGGGGCGGCTGTGCTGTGGGCTGAAGCTGGGGGAGCCCTGCCTTGTAGAGAGCAGGAGGGGTTAGGGAGTCATGGAGGAGAGAGACTAGCCTCCTCTCCTCAGGGCAACTGCAGCTTGCTGGAGGTCCGGCTAAAGCACTCATGGTCTGAGTTCCTTCTTTATTCAGAAGGTGGCAAGTGCAGTATCACTGCAGTGGCGGTGGCAGTGGCAGAGGAGCTCTTGATTGCCTCTGGCAGTGGTAGCTCAGAGAAACGTGGAGCTGCTGCTACTAGGGATGTTCAGCCAGTGGGGAGGGTGTTTGTGCTGCTGGCCTGAGCTGAGGGCTCCGCTTCATTAGGGCTCACAGGGAGGAGAGACTGGGCTCTTTTCTGTATGGTGACTGTGGTGTGCTGAAAGCAAGGGTGAAACCCTCAGCCTCTTTGTTTTTTCCTAGAACAAGGACAGCAGTGGCAGAGGGACTCTCAGTTGCTCTGAGAGCCCCTCTCCAGGGAAACACAGAGCCACTACCAGTGGATAGGCTCAGCTGAGGCTGGGGCAGCTGTTCTGTGGTCCTGAGCCAGGGGGCCTTGCCTGGTAAAGAGTGGGGAGTGGAGAGCTCAAAGGGAAGAGAGACTGGGCTCCTTACCATATGATGAATGTGGTGTGCTGGAGGCGTAGTGATCAGGCTCTTTGTTCCTTCCACAATCTGAGGGTGCTTATGGTGGAACTGCTGCAGCTGCAATGGTGGAGGGGCTGTGGGCTGCTTTTGGTTTTCCCTCCTTTGAGAAATGCAGATCTGCCTCTAAGTGTTCAGATGGGGCTACAGAAGTTGTGGTGAAGTCCCAGGTTGGGAGGTCCCACCAAGTGAGGAGAATCAGGAACAGGGACCCATGTGGAAAATAGTCTGGCTGTTTTTCCTTGAGGCCACAGCATTGTACTGGAGATCTTCTCCACTCCCTAATCACCACATACTGTCCAGAACCTGAGGGCAACAGAAGCTAGAGCAGCAAAGCAGCAAAATTGTGGCCTGCCGCTCCTTCTGGGAGCTGCAAACCCACTACCTGCTAGGGAATTGCAGACCGGCTACCAGCCCCAGAGCCCAGACAGGGCTGGTGTGGCCACGCTAGCGCCCCAGGTCAGTGGGCCTTATCCTGTGAGACACAGTGGAGGTGGGGCCTGCATTTTATCACGGCTCAGTCTTCTGGATTCAGCCCCTTTCCTGGGATCTTGTGAAGGAGCTTGACCTCCCCCGTTGTCAGAGCTGCAGCTGCTAACGCAGGGATGCCCAAGGATCCAAGGCTCCCAGGACTCCATGTATGTCTGAGCAGCAGCTGTGCCCAGACTCCACGTAGCTGTCTGTGTCAGTCTAGAGGCCCCATGGGGAGGCTCACAGGGAATCTCCTGAGCCAGGGTTGCAAAGGTCCATGGCAGAAGTATGGATCCCCAGGGACTCTCACTCACCCTTTCCCAGGGTGAGGGTGCCTTCCCTGGCTCTGTGCTACTCCCATGTGGGCAGCCATCCCGTCTTGCCCCTCTCCATTCTCCGTGGGTCCAGTTGTTTTCTTGATGAACCTCAGTGTGTCCACCTGGCTGTTTCAGTTGACAATCCAGTGTTTATTCGCCAATCTTTCTTCTCTCCATGAGAGCAATGCATACTAGCTTCTTCTACTCCGCCGTATTACAAAACTTCACTCTTCCTCTTTTTAGTTAAGGCTCACTGTTGTGAAGTAGAACTTTTCCTTCATCTTAGAAACTGAAAATGTCAGAGACTTATTTTATCAGCCTCCCTGGCAAATAGAAACAAGAGTGTATCTAATTCTCACAGTCAGACATATCTTCCCTGGACTTTAAATCAGAATTGGCGATGCAAAAGAGAATGGAATACACAGAATCAGTGTAAGAGACAAAGAGCAGCAGAACTTGTCTCTGTATGAAAGTTCCAGGTGCAGAAATTGCAGAATTTTTGGTGGTAGAATCCAGTGTCCCGTGCTGGGATTTTATTGATACACACTGTGATGCCCGTACCCAGCAGGATGTTTAGTATGTCATCACTAGAAGAGTTTGATAGAATTGTAGTTGTTCTTTACGTCTGTACTTACCAAGTCACATGTTGTGTGTCACACATTATCTTAACTGACTGTGCCTCAAGAATCATAGAGTATATTAACACATGGACATAATTGCATCTAATAATCTATGCAAAGAAAGCAACATTTTCTGTTCTTTCTGCTCTCTTCCTCTTCCTTCTCCTCTCTTATTAAACATTTTAACCGTTAAGATTTAGATGATAAATACAAAATGGTCAATTATGCCTTAGTTAATATCTCATTAAAGTAGGGGTTAAGGATCTAGTTTCAGTTGGGGTTCTATCAATTCCAGAGTTATAAAAAACTTAAATTAATTTTAATTCCATTGTGCATTTGATGGTTAAATCCCCTATAATACTTCTGACATGTCATAGTCTGCCCTCTGTGCAAACACCTTAATTACTACATTTATGATTAAAATTTTAGATCAGGAAGTAACCCTAAAGAGCTTTTCCAACACCACCCTTTTGCAAAAGAAGAAAACCAAGGCTGAGAGATAAATGACCAGCTTATGGCTGCATAATCATTAGTGGTTGATCCCTCTCTCTGGGTTCAGTGGTTTATTGCCTGTACCTCTCTGCTTACTCTTGAGGTATGTATAGATGATCCTGACATTAGAACATTTTTCCTTATAATGAGTTCAAATTTATCTTTCTGAAACATTCTTGTTTCATGGATTCCTAAAAATTAGAGACATGAAGGATGATGTTAATCCTTCTTTGAAAGGACCACTATTAATTCCTTTCTCAGTTTCTGAAAAGTCTACTCCAGAATGAGGATTTTCCTAATTCATTCAACTTGGTCCTCATATTGTCACTCTCTGAGTCACCCTCACCATTCTTGGCAGTCTCCTGGGCACACACCAATTTATTTTATCAAGTAGTAGCTAGAAATGTTCATAATATTTATGTTGTACTCTCACCAGCTTAGAATTAGTTTCGTTAGTTCCCCTGAATAGTGAAATGTCTGAATTTGACATGACTCATAGTCTTAGAAGGAATCTTGGTATGTTGGAGGTGGTTTGATATATATAATGAAAGGAGAACTGTCTCCAAAGGAGACTAGTGGATGCACCCTGTAAAACACCAATTGTCTGAGATCTATGAGAAACCCTTTTCTAACAACCTGTGGAACTTAGGGAAGTCATTTAAATCCTTTCAGCCACTGTCTGAACATATGTAAAATAAGCTATATGACTGAAGTGATCACTAAGGATTTAGCAAATTTGCTCTAGTGGAAAGAACATCAGGGCTTTGATTCTGAGGATCCTATTTATTCATGTCTTAGCTCTGTTATTCACAAACTATGTGAATTTGAGCCAGTAACTCCTGTATCTGTCTGGTTTATTCCTATTTAAAATGGATATGTGGATATGGGAACTGAAACAGAAGAATGCTATTGTAGTTTTATTGCATCTACTATTACATTTCAACCAGCCAATAGATAACATCTCCTTTAATTGTGCTATGCTGCATCATAAGTCCTACTCAAATATGGTATGTGGAAAATCAGAGATGCCACTTCAGGCAGAAGAACTGAGGTCCTAGTTTTATGAAAAGACATCTTCTTATTCACATGTATTTTGTTCTTCCTTGGTTTAATTAGTCCTTTATGGGGACTGATGGAGTCACATACTATGTAGCATTTCAGCAAGCTTAGAGATTCCCTTGAGCTGCTGTCATAAAAAGCCAGTGGCCAAGACTTCTCAACATGATCTCTTCCAGTAATGAGTTGTTTCTAACTTTATCCACATCACAGGCACTCAGCCCATTAGCTGGTTTTGAAGAGCAGGTTGGGCTACCAAAGACTATTATATGTGATTATTGATTTTTCTAAAAGCTGCATCTGGGGATTATCAACCCAGCAAGTAGCAAGCATACGAACGGTGGATGTCTTTCTTCAGCTGAATATCAGTATGACCTAGATTTTGGCAGACTCAGTCAGCTGAAAGAGAGTGTTTTTGTATTTTTTAAACAATCCAAAGTAATCTTCTCCCAACTACCTCAAATTAGCTGCTGTGCAGTGGGATGGTTCATGAATTATTTACAAAAAAGCACCTGCTCCCTACTCATCTTTTTCTTCAGCTATGACTTGTCATGCTCCTTCCTAGAAGTCAGAAGATGAGCAGGTTTAACAACCTTGTGTAATAATGTCCTCCAGGGACTGCCTCATTCCTTTTTCCCTCTGAGAAAATTGACCAGATAGCTAAAGCTTTGCCAAATATTGCCTTACTGACGTCCAGTTGGAAGAAGATCTTTAACGAGGCAGTAGTTTCATTGATGGCTAGTGCACTTACATACTTCTTTGGGAAAAGAAAAAAACCCAACAATTAGGAAAGAAATCTCTGATGGAGATTAAGCTATGCATGCTAGGCATCAATTCTTCAGTAATCACTATTATTTTAAAATGAGAACTGACATAAATTCAGCAGACTATGTACCTGGCACTGTGCTAGTTCTGCTACGTGTTACCCATCCAGTAGCCAGTCTCCACAACCCCAACCTCACAACCAAGTACTTTTTATTCCCATTTTAAAGACAGTAGAATCATATCATAGAGGTTATCCAATATTTCATCAGGGCCTGGTATTTTACAAATTGTTTCAAAACAAATGGTCAAGTATAATTATTTTACAGAGTCTATAATGAAAGCTTTAATGTCTCCATTTTAGAAATCAGCAGGATGGGCATGGTGGCTCATGCCTGTAATCCCAGCACTTTGGGAGATCGAGGCAGATGGATCACCTGAGATCAGGAGTTTGAGACTAGCCTGGCCAACATGGTGAAACCCCGTTTCTACTAAAAATACTGAAATTATCTGAGCGTGGTGGCACACATTGTAATCCCAGCTACTGGGGAGGCTGAGGCTGAACTGCTTCAACCTGGGAGGCAGAGGCTACAGTGAGCAGAGATCGTACCATTGCACTCCAGCCTGGGCAACAAGAGCAAAACTCCATCTCAGGAAAAAAAATAAAAAATAAAGAAAAAAAATGAACTGAAACTGAGAGAAGTTTGGCTTTAGATAACAAGACTCTGCCTATGTGTCTCTGATTAAATGCTTTAATGACCATTTGTGGAGAACCTTCCATCTATCGCAAATTGTTTTAAGTGCTTTACTTATGGTATTTCATTGCCCTTTCCAACAATTATGCAAAGAAAGTATGCTTATCTCAATGTTTATGGATAAGAATATGGAGTCTTAAAAAGATTAGACATTTTTTCTCAAGGTTATCCAACTAATATATTGTTGAACTAGGATTCCAATTCAGGTGGTTTGCCTCGATGCATAGTCTTTCTTGAAAACTACTTTGCCTCTCAGTGAAGGTAATCATGCACTCTGGCTTCATCCCTGGCTAAATCCTTTTGAGGTTAATGGCACTTTTCTTTTAGCTGTGTGCCACATTTTCATTCTTCTGAAATATAGAATGAGATAAGAGTAGTATCAACTGCATGGGGCTGTTATGAGAATTAAATGAGTTCATATACCTAAAGCATTTAGAACAGAGCCTGGCACATGGAATTATAGAATGAATGCTAGCTATTGTTTTGCCATTGCTATTGTTACTGTTTTTACTTTTCTTTTCTTTTTTTTTTTTGAGATGGAGTCTTGTTCTGTTGCCCAGGCTGGAGTGCTATGATGCAATCTTGGCTCACTGTAACCTCTGCCTCCCAGGTTCAAGCGATTCTCTTGGCTCAACCTCCTGTGTAGCTGGACTTCAGATGCGCGCCACCATGCCCAGCTAATTTTAGTATTTTTAGTAGAGATCGGGTTTCACCACATTGGCCAAGCTGGTCTCGAACTCCTGACCTCATGATCCACCCACCTTGGCCTCCCAAAGTGCTGGGATTATAGGCGTGAGCCACTGTGCCCGCCTGTTTTTACTTTTCTAAAAGGAACACAGTCTATAATAAAAATTTCATTTTCTAAAACCTTTTCATAACTCTGGCAGGATTTTTGGGGAGGTGTACATGTTTCATCTGTGGTATAGAAACATATTCTCGGGGGAAATGCTGGGAATGCAAAGCACATCATCCCGTTTCCTTTGTGGTATTCCCTAGGTGCTCAAAATATAGGACTTCTCAAGGTGGCCTTGTTATCTGCTACTCTTCTTTTCTGCAGCTCCTTCCTGAGCATTTAGTTGTCACAGCGACACTGACAAGCACTGACAGGCTTGTAGGCTTCCCCCGGGAGTCTCTGTAGCCAGCTTGGCTCTACCATTAACAATCACCATGTGAGTGCTGTGCTGTGGCTCTTGCCTGCTGGTTACAAGTCAGTCAGGTCTTTGCCTGGCAGCCAGTCGTTCCCTGGGGTCTGAAAACTGACACAACAGTGCAGAATCTTCTCTTTTGCCATAGCCCAATCAAGCCAAAGGCCCTAAATATCAAATTAGGATTCTTCAGGCCTTCAGCAGTAGAACTCATTTTTCTCTGTTCACTCTAGGGCATTGACCTGCTTGCCCCAGTCATCTGCATATGATAGTTTCACTTATGTGTTAGGGAGATTCTTGGGGGAGATTCTTTGACTCTTAGCTGAGTCGAACTGAGGGGAATGAAGGTGAATCTTTTGGTTGGTAATAGTCAAATTGAAATCTCATTTATCCAGGAGGAGCAGGTTTTGCTCTTAAAATCATGAGGTCTCCTGTATAAACCGGTGGCTGTTGATGACCTCAGGAACTTCATGCATTATGACCTGGGCAACATGATGTGTTAAATAATGTAGGTCTAAATAGAAAATGCAACATCTTCACTAGAAATAGTTGGAAAAACTTTCTGTGGCAGTTTAATCCATGCAATGGTTCTTTCTATTTGCACCTCACATGGGAAGAGTTTAAGTTTTAGCATAGATCAACCTGAACTTGAACCCCAGTTTTACTACTCACAACACTGCAAACTTAGGTCAGATATTTTGGCCCTGTAAGACTGATTTCTTTTCCCAATATGGATAACTCTCATCTTGAAAGGTTATTTTCAGACGAAAAAGTGGTGATGATTTCAAAAAAGTTAGTAAATATGATATTCTCACATGACTGGCTCAAATCATGCCCCTTCCCCCTCTCACATTATTTCTGATTTCTCTGTTCATGTATTTCTTAGAATCTACTGCTGTCTGAAATAATCTTATTGTTGTTTTGCTCATCTTTCTCCTCACTTAGCACCCCTTTTCTCTCCTTTCCTGGTGTTCAGAGCAGCCCCTGGCAAAAATACGCAATAAATTAAAATTGTGAATGGCTAAATGACTATGTTAGCTTTTTATGGTGGCTGTAACAAATTACTGCATACTTAATGGTGTACAACACCACAAATTCATTCCCTTAGAGTCCCCCAGGCCAGGAGGCCAAAATCAGTATCGCTAAGACAAAATCCAAGCTTAGGTAGGGCCGTGCTTCCTCAGAGCCTCTAGAATGCTGGCCTTCCTTGGCTTGTGGATACATTATTCTCATCTCTGCCTCCATGATCACAATGCCCCTCCCTCCTCTGTCTGTGCCAAATCCCTCTCTGCCTCTCACTCATAAAGATACATGCGATTGCATTTTGGGTCCACCCAGTTACTCAAGGATATTCTCCCCATCTCAAGATCCTTAACATAATCATTTCTGCAAAGTCCTTTTCAGCCATAAAATGACATTCATAGGCTCCAGGCATCAGGATGTAAACATTCAGCCTACTAGACTATTTTGTCTTTTTTACTATTATTTTAATAACACTTTATTCTATCCTTTGAATTCCATATTACCAACTTTCTTGCTATCAGTACTTATCATCTCTCTTCTTCCCTGCTCTCCTTTTTTTCTACCCTGCCTAGCATCTGTCCTTCCCTGTTTTTCTTTCGTTCCTCCTTATTCTTTCTCGGAGGAACCACTGAAGGTAAATAATCAATTCAAGGCTTTCAGTATTTTCCCATATGCTATGTAAAATAAAACAAAATGCAACATGTCCAAGCAAAGGCCTCACTAAATTTGCAGAGAGCTATGTGGACCTTATTTTATTTCTTTTGATTTTAGACTATAATTACCATTTGTTTTCAACCTTTAACAGTCCCCCTGTTAATAATGCTCAGTGAATCTGTAAGTAATTATCAAGGACAATCTGTGTTTTGGTGAAGAGGGCCAAAATAATTATAACTAATCTAAGATGGCAATTGCTAGGTAATTATTCAGCTACCACCTGATAATTAACCTGTTTTACCTGTATGACCAACTGGCTAACATTTCAATTAGAACCTGATGTAAGTTACTTAATGTCCTTGAAAGCTACAAAAAAAAAAAAAATTAAAAATCCATCTACTCACAAAGAGTCTTTACTAATAATTAATTGATTAATCATATTTGATTTTACTTATAGGACTCCAAGTCATTCGGATGGTAGGTATCTCAGGTGATTTTAATTCATTTAGCACATTTTTAACCTTAGGTAAACACAACCCAGAAGTGGAATGCAATCACCATTATAAGAGGAAATATAGCAAACTCTGAGCTATCTTTTGCATTCAGAATATTCAGGCATTTTCCTCTAAGGAAGAATGGCAAGGGACTCCTATAAAGGAACCTGAATGTTCCCAATGTGAGTGTTGACCACAAGTTTGTGTGTCCTCTGGCCAGGGTTTCTGAAAAGGTGGCATTATTAGATCGCAGATAATTGGGACTGCAAAAGTTTCCAAAAAGCAGCTTAGTGTCACTCAACAAAAGGAAGCTGAATCGGATTTGTCTGTCTAAACAAAGGGCTGGAAATGAAAGTGTTCATCAAGCATCTTTCAGGAAAGCACCTCTTACTTCTGTTTATTTTTGTCTGTGGGAAAACAGCACTCCAAAAGCAAAACTGAAAAACTGCCACTCCTTGATGAAATGCCAGGGGCCCTGAAACCGCTCTCCTGCTAATCCAGTGGGCTTATTTCTATCATAAGGAACTTATTTGGGAACAGTAGGCAATGAGAATGGGCAGCATGTAAAATAAACTTTAATTTTACATGGGCTCCTTGAACGTAGAAGAAATGGAGGCTTTGGGTGTGCTGAGACTGAACTCTGGAAAGGATGGGACAACTATATTTTAGCTCGTTCCTGATTATTGCCTATGATCAAAGGGCGAGAGGAAATGCATCATTAAGGTTATAGAGGATTCTAAGGAAAATGTGAACTTCAGATTGTTATCCTGGCAGTTCAGGCCAATTTTACCCTTAAATAATACAAATTAAAACTGTTTAATTTCATTTCTCTTTCTGGCCCCACACATGTTTTCTTTGAATAATAGCTAGTGATACGGGAGTGCTGGGAAAGGAAGAGTGTGGTCCCTTTAAATGAAACAGAAGCGTGGACAGGGGAGTGCAGGGTAGAGAGGGCATGGCCCCTAGCTAGGGCTGCACCCCCATGGACCTAGGTGAGGACAGGCGCTCCTGCCTTACTGCCCAAATGTTGCATTTTCCAAGACCACCCTGGCCTGCCACACCCCCATGTTGTGCCTTTGGAAACCCGAGACCCTAGCAGGCACACACAGATGTAGCTGGATGTCATAAGGAACACGTTAACGGAAGAGCATGCCGACAGGCACTCGCAGGCCAGCATGCCATCAACTGACTGAACAAGGCAGAGTTTGGCCAGAGCAGTTGAAGAGGAATGGCTGCTGGGTGGCCGGACTCCAGGGGAAAACCATCTCCCTTATGACTGCCCCATCTGCTGAGGGCTACTTCCACTCAATAAAACCTTGCACTCATGCTCCAAGCCCACATGTGATCTGATTCTTCTGGTACACCAAGGCAAGAAACCTTGGAATACAGAAATCCCTCTGTGCTCCTAATAAGGAAGGGGGTCTAATTGAGCTGGTTAACACAAGCTGTGTATAAATGGCAAACTAAAAGAGTGCCCTGTAACACCTGCCCTCTGGGACGTCAGCTGTAAACACTCACCCCTACACACTGCCACCGCATTGAAGCCCCACAGCATGCCTGTCTGTATGCTCCCCTAGAGATCTGAGCATCAGGGCACTGAAGAAGCGAGCCACACCCCATCACATGCCCTGCGAGGGCGACAAGGAAACCTTTTCCGTTTCACTAGGATGGTAAGTGTCTCCTCAACAAAACAAACACCAATAACAAAATGAGTAAGACTATAGCTAAACCTATCTGGACTCTAGACCCAGAAATCAAGACCAGAAAGATAATTTTGTGCGTATCATACAACATCTCTGAGGCTCAGTTTCCCAAACATGGATTCTACAGGTGGAATATTGAGTTCAAATTCCAGTTCTTCTTACCAACTGTGTGACCTTGTAATTTAACCTTGCGGTATCCTCATTTATAAAATTTAGGCAACAATAGTACTTATCTCACCAGTTACTGTGATAAGAAAATTAGTCAATGTATGGAAAGTTAATACATAGGATCCAGTTAGAAAAGAGTCTCAAAAAGTGCTCAGTAAATGTTCACTGTTTTGTTGTTATGATTGTTGTATTATTTTCTCATCTGTCAAAGAAGAAACAACAATTCCTACTTCCCTGAATTGTGACATGTCTAAGATATTATCAATCCCCATATCTGTCATAGAAGGGCTTAATCCATGACATACTATGTTTCCCAACAAATTAGTTCAATTGTCCCTTCCCACTGTATGCACCTTTCTCCTGGCTTTGCACCTTCAGTCAGGAAGTCCATTCCTGAAGACAGTATGACTCATTCTATGCTCAAAAGTATATGTACAGTTATAGTGCTTTTCTAGTTCTCTTCCCCTTTCCTGAAAGAGTTTTTCCATATAAGCTTACCAGAAAAGGTAGCTGAACACAGTGATTTGGGCCACCTTAGTGTTCCTGAGGCCATGAGATCTTATGTTCTGGCAGCAGTGTCTACCTTTTTAGTTGAGATTGAAGACAGAGAGAAGTTGAACATAGATTCTCAGTTCCTCTTCTCAAAAGCCGTAACTCCAGTTCTACACCGCATTCCACACTGCAACTCCCATTTGCCCTCCAAAAAGAGTTACTGATGGACTGGAAAAGCAGATTGGAAAAAAGAAAAAGAAAAAAGAAAGACAGAGGTGATCCATCCCTCTCTGTTTGCTATGGTTCAAAAAGCATGATGACTTCCCCAGCCCTCAGGACTAGTTTTGAAAGAGGCATTAAAGAGTTGTGGAGACCAGGAAGAGATTCTAAGTCTGTCTGGGAGAGTAAGAAAAGAGATGATGTTTGAACTAGTCTTGGATAAATCCAAGTTTAGAAGAGTGGGGTATATAATAATTTGGTGGTGAGAATAACATCTTCAAACCATGGAAGGTACAATGCCTTTCTTTATTCCATCTTGATCTTGGAGAACTTATTGTTACGATATTTTTTAATGAAGTGGGAAAGAAGGAGGAAATGGACAGATGTTCCCAAAAGGAAGTCCTTTTGGCTTTTACAAATGCCATTGGGTTACATAGATTCCTTGGAATACAATTTATACACAGCCCCACTCTTAAGGCACTTGCATCTAACACGGAGTACAAATAGATAAAAAAAAAAGAAGAGTCATGGGTGATGAGAGTTAAAGTAAATAAAATACAGCCTAACAGGAGGACAAATCTAGCTTAAAAGTCAGACAAAGCCTTTTTGAAACAATCTGTTGAAGTTGAGACTTAAAGAAAAACAAGAAGTAAAGAAAACCTTGGTCTCCTATTGATCAGCTTGAAAGATACTTATATGTACTTAGTTAAAACTTAGACATTATGAATTAGTATATGAATGTGTATATATATATATATATATATACACACACACACACAAATAAGTTTTAAAAATTAGATAACTGAATTCCACTTGATAAATTCAATTCTGGTAGACAATACTCTAAAAATTTAGCATTCTTTAAAAGCTAAAAGTGAACCTTACAGACGTGCCAATTTTAAATCACCGAAATACAAGGTTCCCAATGATTTCTCCAATATTAAATTCTATAATTCCTTAATTAGTATATAAAATGTGATAATCATTTATGTGCATTTATGTATGATTTTATAAGAAGTACCTCTAATCTTTTTGCTCAATTATTTCTAGAAATCCTCTTACCATCAGTACATACAAACTCCTGCTAAGTTTTAGGGACTAACCAACAACTGTTCACTTAAACAAATAGAGATAGTATGGTAAATTCACTCAGCATATCACTCTAGGGTAAGGCTGCATTGGTTTGGATCCAGGATCAGACACATTTTTATAAGGTCTTTAAGCCTCCATTACCTCATCTATATAAAGAAAACAGACATATAGACAACAGTAAGATAATTCATATAGAATTCTTAATCTAGTGCCTGGCCTATAGTTAGCAATTATGACTTAATATCCACACCGACTCTGAACTAAGCATATCTCTCCTCTCCAGATGAGAAAACTGAGTGCCGTAAGTTCAAGGTAAGCACCTTGTCCAAAGACAAGGAATTAAATAAGTTGGATACAAAATCAGGTCTTTTGGGTCCAGATGAATTGGTACTTCCATATAAGAATAGTTCTGCCTATCACAGAGTTATGGTGGTGTCTGATAAGCTCAGGGGCATAGGCATCCCCAGCATGGTTCCCACTGCATGCTCCTCACTCAGCAGCAGTATACTGAATTGGAGATAAAGAAGAAGAACCTGTTTACTTGCCTTGCAACAATAAAAACCCAACCAAGTTCTCAGCTACCACATTGTGACACAATAGTATGCCTTGATCTACTGTGAGGTAGATCCAAATAATTTGTTACAGCGAATAACCAGAATGGGAAAGTTTGTGAATATCCTGCATTATTTTAAAGAAAGCAGATTCAAGGTTATCTCTATAATAACCTTTCTTTCCCTCATTTACATTCAGATACACTTTCTTGAGTGGTTGGAGAAGTGGTGTTTGAGCTAATTCGGGAAATTGCAAATGAGTGCCATACATGCAAATGTCATCTGTCAGGTGTGTCTGATGAGAAAAAAAATAAGTGCAGCTGCTTTAAATAGTGGTGAGAGTACAGCCAATCTCTTAGCAGCTAGGCTATTGCCCATGAAATACTTCTGAGGACTTTTATTTGCTCTTTAGGATTAGTGCCCCCTCCTTTTTTTAATAGTTGCTGGGTTAATACAAATCCTCAGGAAAGCCATGGCCCAGGGCTGCTTACTCCGATCAGGCTGCTGCTGCATCCTACCAGAACACTGTCCCTGTCAAGGTTCACCTAGGTGGGCACTCCCCCAGGACTGGTAATCCTGGCTCCCCTTAGCTCTCCTGCATGCCCGTCCTGCAATGGCAGAAGCCTCTGGAAAAACAGTGGTGGGGAGAAAGGGAGGAAAACAGAGTGTTATGCAATATGCACCAACTCAACTCCTTGAAATCCTGCTCACAGGTTTCCAGGAGATTGAAGTGACAGCAGGAGGCTGCTCTGACATGTCTCTGGGAGGTGCCTTGATGGTGACTGACAGCTTGTTACGCAGAGGTCTAACTGAACCCAATGGCCTCATAAATGAATGCCAAGTGCTCTAAGCCAAAGAGAAAGGAAATGACTGTTGGGCTTACTGTCTGCATTTCCCCAACAGTGGCGTACAAATTACCATTTTGCTCGGGCACTTCTTGCCAATGGGTTTCCTGGGTTTTGCTGTTTTTATAATTAACTACTGACCCTGGAGTGTGTGTCATCTACTATCCAAGGTTTCCAGCAAGAGGCAGATTATGCTACATATGGCAATAGGGCATTGACTGCAGCTGCTTTAAAGAACTATGAACAACAAATAACCAGATGAAGAAGGCATTCCAGCTTCGGGAACCAGAGCCTTCCTGCAGAGGGAGCTGTTAGAAATTAGAAGATTGCAGGAAAATGGGAGCAATTTTTTCCTTTCTGACAAAAAGCTATTCAACCTTTATTAAATAATCATTATAATTGTGTTAAGTGCTTTACATACATTATTTCCTTCCTATCACAAAACTGGAAACTGATAATCACCACTTTACAGATGAAGAAACTTAGACATAGCTTAGATACCCAAGGACACGTATTCAAGAATAGTGAGTATTGGGGTAGGGACTTGATCTCACATCTGAGTTCCAAAATTGTGCACTTTGTGCTATAATGAATTGACAGTATTTCTAAAGTACCTTCTCTGGACTGAGGATTCTGAGAATTGTGTTAACAGGGACTCCAATGATGAAGTCAGTATTAACAATTGTAATGAGGAGGATGAGTATAATGATAATGGCAATGATAATAGCATAATGTTTTGAGACAGCAACTCATGTTTGTTTGTTTTTCTCTTCCTGAATTTCTCTTTCTGTAACCTCTATTCCAGCAGAGAGTACCTCCTGTAGTTTTTTCCTTGGTCAAGGAGGCTGCAGTGCTGAAAGCAGAAAAATTTGCATTTGATTTTTAAAAGCCAAGTAGCAGAGAGATGGGAGGATTCAGGATATAGACAGAATGTTTTAGACAGAAATGGGGAGAAAGAAATTACTCCCTGATATGAGAAAGGAGAAAAGAGTGTCACTGCTTTAGGATGGTATCATGGTAGTGGGTGTAGAACTGAGTGTTATTGGAACCCAGAGTGGAAATGGCCACTTGGAGCATTTATGTGGCGGGAAAATCCCCATCACCCTTTAAAAGAATTCCATGCACTCAAGAGTGACATGGACATTGTAGAGAGTACACTAAAGAGGCAGAGAAATGGCATAGTGGATATCTCACTTTTAAACTTTTCATTTTAAGTACATGTGCAGGATTGTTATATAGGTAAACATGTGTCACAGAGGTCCATTGTCCAGATTACTTTGTCACCCAGGTGTCAATCCTAGTAGCATAGTTGTTTTTCCTGATCATCTCCCGCCCCACACCCTCCACTGTCAGATGAACCCGCAGTGTCTGTTGTCTCCCTCCATGTGTCCATGTGTTCTCATCATTTAACTCCCACTTATAAGTGAGAACATGTGGTACTTGGTTTCGTATTCGTGCATTACTATAGTTTGCCAAAGATTATGGTTTCTAGCTTCATGCATGTTCCTACAAGGGACATGATCTCATTCTTTTTTATGACCGTATAGTAATACATGATGTATATGTACCCCATTTTCTTTATCCTGTCTACCATTGATGGTCATTTGGGTTGATTCCATGTTTTTTCAATTGTGAATAGTGCTGCAATTAACGTAAGTGTGCATGTGTCTTTATAATAGAATGATATATATTCCTCTGGGTATATACCCAGTAGTGGGATTGCTGGTTCAAATGGTAGTTCTGTTTTTTAGTCTTTGAGGATTTGCCACACGGCTTTCCATGATGGTTGAATTAATTTATCCTCCCACCAACAGTGAATAAGTGTTCCCTTGGCTCTGCAACCTCAACCAGCATCTGTCATTTTTTTTTTTTTTACTTTTTAGTAATAGCCATTCTGATTGGTGTGAGATGGTATCTCATTGTGGTTTTCATTTGCATTTCTCTCGTAATCAGTGCTGTTGAACTTTTTTTCATATACTTGTTGGCTGAACATTATGTTTCTTTTTAAAAGTTTCTGTTTATGTCCTTTGTCCACTTTTTAATGGGTTGTTGTTTTTTTTTTTTTTTGCTTGAAAATTTAAGTTCCTTCCAGAATCTGGATATTTGACCTTTGTCAGATGCAGTTTGAAAATGTTTCCTAACATTCTGTAGGTTGTATACTTACTCTGTTGATTGCTTCTCTTGCTGTGCAGATGTTCTTTATAGTTTAATGGCATTGCCTAGGTTACCTTCTAGGATTTTTAGTGTTATGTTTTATATTTAAGGCTTTAATTTTTGTTGAGTTGATTTTTGTATATGGTATAAAGAAGGGATCTAGTTTTAATCTTCTGCATATGACTAGCCAGTTATCCCAGTACCATTTATTGAATAGGGGGGTCCTTTTCCCATTGCTTGTTTATGTCAGCTTTGTCAAAGATCAGATGGTTGTAGGTGTGTGGCCTTATTTCTGGGCTCTCTATTCTGTCCCATTGGTCTACATGTCTGTTTTCATACCAGTACCATGCTGTTTTGGTTACTGCATCCCTGTAGTACAGTTTGAAGTTGGGTATTGTTCTTTTTTCTTATGACTGCCTTTGAGATTTGGGCTCTTTTTTTGTTCCATATGAATTTTAAAGTAGTTCTTTTCTAGTTCTATGAAGAATGTCATTGGTAGTTCGATAGGAACAGCTTTGAATCTGTGAATTGCTCTGGCCAATATGGTCACTTTTAACAATACTGATTGTTTCTCTTAATGAACATGCAATGTTACTCCATTTCTTTGTGTAGTCTCTGATTTCTTTGAACAATGTTCTGTAGTTCTCATTGTAGAGATGTTTCACCTCTTTGGTTAGCTGCATTCCTTTTATTTTTTTTTTGTGGTAATTGTGCATGGGATTGTATTCCTGAGTTGGCTCTTGGCTTGACTGTTGTTGGTGTCTAGGAATGCTACTGATTTTTGTACATTGATTTTGTATCCTGAGACTTTGCTGAAGTTGTTTATAAGCTTAAGAGGCTTTGGAGCTGAGTCTATAGGGTTTTCTAGATAAAGGATCATGTTGTCTGCAAACAGCAACTATCTGACTGACTTCCTCTCTACCTATTTGGATGTCCTTTATTTCTTTCTCTTGCTTGATTACTTTGGCCAGGACTTCCAGTACTATATCAAATAATAGTAGTGAGAGAATGAATCTTTGTCTTGTGCCAGTTTTTAAGGGGAATGCTTGCAGCTTTTTCCCATTCAGTGTGATGTGGGCTGTGGGTTTGTTATACATGGCTACTATTCTGAGGTATGTTTCTTCAATACCTAGTTTATTGAGAGTTTTTAACATGAAGGATGTTGAATTTCATCGAAAGCCTTTTCAGAGTCTATTGAGATAATTGTAGTTTTTGTCTTTAGTTATGTGTATGTGATGAATCACATTTATTGATTTATACATGCTAAACCAACCTTGCATCCCAGGGATAAAGCCTACTTGATTGTGATGGATAAGCTTTTCGACGTGCTGCTAGGCTTGGTTTACCAGTATTTTGTTGAAGATTTTTGCACTGGTGTTCACCAAGGATATTGGCCTGAAGTTTTCTTTTTTCGTTGTGTTTCTGCCAGGTTTTGGTATTAGGATGATGCTGGTCTCATAGAATGAGTTAGAGAGGAGTTCTTCTGCTTCAATTTTTTGGAATAGTTTTAGAAGGAATGGTACCAACCCTTCTTTGTACATCTGGTGGAATTCAGCTATGAATCAGTCTGCTTCAGAGCTTTTTTAAGTTGGTAAGCTTTTTATTATGGATTCAATTTTGGAGCTTGTTATTGGTCTGTTCAGGGATTCAGTTTCTTCCAATATCAGTTTGGTAGGGTATATGTATGCAGGAATTTATACATTTCTTTTAGATTTTCTAGTTTGTGTGCATAAAGGTGTTCATAATGTTCTCTGATGGTTATTTGTATTTCTGTGGGGTCAGTAGTAATATCCCTTTTGCTGTTTCTAATTATGTTTATTTGCAGCTTCTCTCTTTTCTTCCTTTTTATTAGTCTAGCTAGTGGAATATTTATTTTATCACTTTTTTCAAAAAAAACAACTGCTGGATTTGTTGACCTTTTGAATGCTTTTTAGCATCTAATCTCCTTCAGTTCAACTCTGATTTTTGTTGCTTCTTCTCTTCTGTTAGCTTTGCAGTTGGTTTGCCCATGGTTCTCTAGTTCTTATAATTGTGAGGTTAAGTTGTTAAACTGAGCTTTTTCTAATTTTTTGATGTGGGCATTTTGTGCTATAAATTTCTCTTTTAACACTGCCTTAGCTGTGTCTCAGAGATTCTGGTATGTTTTATCTTTGTTCTCATTAGTTTCAAATAATTTCTTGATTTCTGCCTTAATTTTATTATTTACCCATAAGTCATTCAGGAACATGTTATTAATTTTCCATGAAATTATATGGTCATGAGTAAATTTTAATAGTGCATACCTCAATGTCAAATGAATAATCAGTGACCTGGGACCAGGCAGGAGAACTCCCTGAGCCATCCCAACTACTTGTTAGCAATTATTGTTTGGAGCTATGCCACAACAGTGGGAGAAGATCACGAATAACAAGATATCCTCAGTTCTGCAGGTAAGGTCTAGAAAATAAATTCTATTAAAATACTTTCAGGTTACAAAAGAAAGAAAATTTTGAAGAGAAAATAATATGAATTTGTATTTCTTGCACGTCCGAGTGTGTAGACTGATTCATACTTGTTTAAAAATATAATAATCACAAAATAACAACATTATTGAACCCTTATAAATGCATGCCAGTCTCAGAATCTTATGCTAAATACATTAAAAGCATTTCTTTATTTACTTCTCACAAATCTATAGAATAGATACTTTTATTAACTCCATCTTATGAAACAGGAAGATAAAGCTTAGTAATTTATCTAAGGTTATAATTATGCCACATGCCTTTACAGAGCCAATGTTTGTCACTTGCCCTGGCCTAGTAATTTTCTTTCTTGGCTAATTCTTTCAATATAAGACAATGTCATCTTTACCCTCACAGTTTTCCTTACTGTCTTCACTAAAAATATGTGAAGCTGTTTATTATGTGAGCCTGGGTGGTACTCAGTGAGATAGAGACAAATGTCCTGAAAAAAATCAAAGTGGAATGCCAAATGAGGCAAAATCATCATTGAACTCTAGAGAAGTTCAGGTATAGATTTAATGAAGGTAAAAGAAGTTTAAATTTACTTCACATTTAATTTTTAGCCTAATTCATTGAAAAAAAAAAAAAACCACAAGATTCTATAGATATAAATATAATAAGTAGGGTAGACCAGGTTCTTTTTAGCAACTAATTTCTTTCTTTCTTTCTCTCTCTCTCTCTTCTCTGTCTCTTCTCTCTCTCCCCCATCTTTTTGAGAGGAGTATATTTTCCTATCCCATTAGTCTATTGATGCTGAGCTTGGTTATGTGATCTTCTTTGTTCAACGTGATATGAGCAGGTGTGCCACAAGCTTGATTGAGACTGCTATCTTGGTCATCAGTGACCCTCCATGAGAAGAAATCCAACTCCCACCCCCGCTCCATGGGTAACCACTACTCCTTCAATCTCAGCCTAGAATTACCAAAAGCAGAATAAACCAATCTCCAGCTCTAAACCAAGGCCAGATAAATTCCCAGCCTAAAAGCAATGCTACCCAAGATGACAGACATATAAACAAGAAATAAATGCTTATTCTTGTATATTATTGGGATTTTGAGTTTCTTTTCTACACACAAAAGATAGTGATACAATAATCAATATAAAGGATCACCCAGTTAATCATCTGTTTACCTTTACTTTAACTCTCAGGAATCAAACTTTGGTGGAATGAATTATGAGGGCTAAGTCCTCCAATATGCTTTTATAGTTACTTATTTTTTGTGATATGCATGTAGCTCAGGAACTAGAAGATAGGAAATAAATTTTGGAACATGAAAAACTCTGTCTTTCTAAGTAAAATTCCATAGAAAGAAAGCAATGATGTCTCCACCAAGCAATAATTATGAGCATTAATTTCATCTACTAGGTAGACATTCAGAATAGGAAGAAGTCAGAGAAAAGTGTTATCATAAAGACTTGTAGTATAAAAGATTAAGACACTCTTTAAGATCCCATTTCTTCATCCCCAAAATAGAAATAATCACATTATCTACTTTATAGGAGAGATTTTTAAATTTAGTTCATAAGTATGTATTAAACACTGATATTTATTGTCTGGCCAGTTTCTGTGAAATATGTTGAGGATACCAAGGTGGAAATAAAAGAGAAACATTTTTCATCTCATGGACCATATTGTCTGGCCACCTTAACAGTATTTATAAGACTAAATATTCATAATAATTAAATACCTGCATAACTAAAAATTTCAAGTGTTTCAGAAATTTAAAAAACAGTACATATAATGTGTTTATCTCAGTGTTAAATTATTAAGATTATTACTTATCAATTATTAACAAAAGAGGTTAAGGTGATATGGCAGTTATGATCACGAGGGTGAAACTTCTCAGATTTTTCAGTACAAGTTCTCCTGGGGCTTGGGTTTTTCTCTTTGTCTTTTCATTCTCTATCTCTTTTTCTCTCCCTGCTCTGTCTCTCTCTCTCTCTCTCTCTCTGTTTGCATAAATATAAGCATTGGCCACACTCAACAGGTTTCTAAAGTGATGCTAAGCTAATAATAAGTACATGGTCCTACGTGATCTTAAAAATCAGGTATGTCTTTCCTAATGTCTCACTAAAAGCTCCTGTACCAGGCAAAATCATGGTCTTCAGGAAAGAAGGCGTCTGTATAAGAATATTCAGCCTGCTTTTACATTCTGGGCTTAGGAATCGGTAAGAAAGGGGACAGTATGGGGGCAGCATATTGTCCACAACGTCTCTAAAATTTCCTTGCCATTTGTATTTAATGAAACCTAGTGGGTTTCCAGTAGATGCTTCCAATAGTCTCTTGGAATATGGAGTATACTGAACTATCTTGGTCTGATAATTTAACATATTATAATGGGGGGCATTTCAAAAGAGTAATGGAATGCTTAGATTTTAAGGCCCTGTGTCTAACCTCACTTTTTATTCATAGGTTACTCTCTCTGGTTAAATCACTTAATATTGCTAGATTTTGTTTTGCTCGCCTGTAGTCTAACAATGTTGAAGGCTGAATAAACAGGTATTCTCCATGTCCAACCACCTACGATTATATGATTATTTTAATAACTTCTGAAATCTCTCTCTATACATATACATACACACACACACATACATACATATGTGTGTATGTGTGTGTGTCTGTGTATGTGTGTGTGTGTGTGTCTGTATCTATCTATCTATTTAAAGATAGGCAGGGACCCCAAAACTCACACATTATGTTTTTTCCAATGGATTTTGCCATGAAAGCTTTGCTTTACATGATGACATGATATTAAAATTTCTCAAAGGGTAAAGCTTTGAGTTCAACCTTCTATTTTAAATCTAAGACTACATATACAGACACTACAGAAAATACATTTCTGCAGTAGCTGAATTTCCAAGTCTAAAATCAATGAGGCAAAGCTGCTTTATTGAGTTATTCCAATAATACCTATCTGCTTTTAAAGGGGCCTTTGTCTAATGATAGAATTGTAGAGCCAAGAAGAATAATAGACTTCATCAGATCTAAACCATTATTTTGCAAATGAGAATATTTTTATCTCATGTTATCCTTATGCCAGCTTGGATTTGGTTTAACCTAAGATCATCTCACTGTATTCCTGTCACTATTATTATAGGATGTAGGGAACAACCATATATTGACCACATACTATGTTAAACACTGTCATAGACAATTGCACACCATTACCTTTGTACCTCCCAGTTTCAAAGCAAGGTAGATATTAATATCACCTTTTACAGATAAGGGAATTAAAGCCTAGAGTTTACATAAGTTAGACAAGCACTGCTAGTGGCAGAATCGGGGTTTGAAACCATCCTTGTTTATTTGAACTCCAAACTCAAGGCTCTTTCCACAGTGCTAGTTCTTACCCTAGGGCCTATACATTGGCATAAAAGGGTCTAAAACCTCCTGGAATTGCTTGTAAAGTTTTGTGTGTGTGCATGCATGCACACATACACACACACACACACACACACACAAACACATTATTTCCTGTTTGGAGATAAGTTTTAGCTTTGATTAAATTTTCAAAGGGAGACACGATCCTCAAAATATTGAAGACCCCCAAAAGTCTATTCATTATTTAAAATTTATATCATTATTTAAAATCTGCCTTATTGCAAAATTTATTTGGGAAAATTTACTACATGCGTCAGTTAGCCCAGGCTGGATGTCATCCACCACATCTCAGTGGGTAAAAATGCCAAAGGTCCATTTCACACCCAGACTCCATGACCATGTGAGGAAGTTAGGGTGGTACCTTCTGGGTGGCCCATATTCAGTGAGCTGAGATCATGGAGTCTCCTCTATCTGGAAAGTCATAGGACATCTCAAAGACAGAGAAATTGGAGAATCAGTGGCTGGCTCTTACATGTACCTGTAATATCTGTTCATGTTTAGTTAGCCAAAGTTAGCAACATGACCACACCTAATGGCAAGTGGTGAGAAGCATCATCTTTCAGGATGCCCAAAGCAGAAGAGCAAACATTTTTCATAAAAGGCTAAGAAGTAGAAATTTTCAGCTTTGTGGGCCATTCTGTCACAACTGCTCAGTCCTATTGTTGTAGAGTGAAAACGGCTATAGAAAATAAGGAAATAGGCATGGCTGTGTATCATTTGGTCCCAAGGGCTGAAGTTTATGAATTCCTCACCTATATGATCAACATGCATTGGTTGCTTAGCAACAGCAAAGCTTTTTTGTGAGTTAATTTCAAAGACAAATTTGTCCATTGGCTACTCAAAATATAACTTTAGTGATGAAGTGAACATTTTCAACAAAATTCCTATAACCTATGTATAATTGTATTCTAAAAAGCTGTATCACTATTTCTAAATGAAAGCTAAGGCATATTATAATTCTACAAGGTGAAAAAAAGTGCTTACATTTAAACCTCTCTCATAGCATGATTTTGTCTATGAAAAATATTTGAAATAAATAAAAGATTTATAGATTATCCTTAAAGTAATCTATCATAGATTAATATTATTTCTCATCACTTTACTTTTGAGTTTTTTCTTTTTTTAATTGAGTAGCTGATACCTAGCAAGAATGTCAGATTCTGAATACAAATATTCCACGTATCACAGTAACATAGACTTAAAAAATTGAGATTTCCTGAGAAAAGTGAGCCAACCTGCCTCGAAGAAAATTAAAGAAACTAACCAAGATGCTTTCCTTATCTTTATCACCTATTGCAGATGGGAGAACGGGAGCTGAAAGTGACCAAAATGACTCAAATATTAGTTGGAAGAAGTGTTGAGAATAGAACCTGGGTCTTCTTCTTTCCAGGTTGTGCTCTTTTCTACTCAGGCCGTGAACTTTTTACTCATAAGACTGCATATAGTAGAGTAAAACAGCAGTGTTTAAGTGCTGGACCTCTGGAAAAAAGCCATACTGTCATGCTTTGTTTTTATTTTAAATCCCCCACTTACTTGCCCCATAAGCTTGGGCAAGTTATTACACTTTTACAAGTCCCAGTTTCCTCATTTAGAAAATTACAATACTAGGACCTTTTGCATATGATTGTTCATAGAATTTAATATTACAGGCTTGTAAAATGCTTAGCACAATTTCTTGCATATAGTAACTGCTCAACAAAGTATAGCTATCATTTTTACTCTAATTATTAACTTTCTTATATTCAGCCTTATACAATAGCATGCATTTTACCTGTTAGGATGGTTATTAGTTTAATACAAATATATTTCCTTGAATATATGGAGACATTGGAACCCTTCTACACTATTGGTGGGAATGCAAAGTGGTGCATCCTTTATGGAGGTTCTTCAAAAAATTAAAAATAGAACCACCATATGATCCAGCAAGCCCACTTTTGGGTATTCATCCAAAAGGATTGATTCAGGACCTTGAAGAGATAAATACACTCTTATGTCCACTGCATCATTATTCAGAGTAGCAAAGATATGGAAACAACCAAAAACGTGCATCAACAGATAAATAGTAAGGAAAACGTGTTATACACATACAATGGAATACTACTCAGCCTTCAAAAAGGAAGAAATCTCACCATTTGCAACAACATGTATACAGCTGGAGGACATAATTTTAAGTAAAATAAGCAGGTTACCTGTGGACAAATACTAGATGATTCCAGTTACATAAAGTATCTAAAACAGTCAGATTCATAGAAGCAGAGAATAGAATGGTGGCTGCCAGAGGTTCAGAGTAGAGATGTTGCTCAATGGGTATAATGTTTCAATTTTGCAACATAAAAAATTCTGGATATTTGCTGTACATCATAGTGCTTACATTATGGTACTGTGTTCATAAAAAATTTTAAGAGGACAGACCTCATGTTAAAGGTTCTCACCACAAAACCAAAACAAAACCAAGGAGAAAACAAAACAAATAGAGCAAACATAAAGGAGTTACCTGGTATAACATTGACATGACATAGCTGAATTTCTATCCTGTCCTAACCCTGCTTATTTTTATTTTATTTTATTTATTTATTTTATTTATTTATTTATTTATTTATTTATTGAGACCGAGTGTCGCTCTGTCGCCCAGGCTGGAGTTCAGTGGCGCGATCGCGGCTCACTGCGAGCTCCGCCTCCCGGGTTCATGTCATTCTCCTGCCTCAGCCTCCCGAGTAGCTGGGACTGCAGGTGCCCGCCATCACGCCCAACTAATCTTTTGTATTTTTAGTAGAGATGGAGTTTCACCGTGTTAGCCAGGATGGTCTTGATCTCCTGACCTCGTGATCCACCCACCTCAGCCATTACAGGTGTGAGCCACCGCGCCCGGCCACCCTGCTTATTTTTAAAAACCAGGGCACTGGTGATAAAAAGTTACCTTAGGAACCAGACCAGCTGAGACTGGTTAGAACCAAGAAAGCCGACCAAATGACTTCAAAAAGACCTCTGGCTTCATATAATCTCATTTTCATAGTAAATGAGACTCCTACCATTGCCATCATGTCGATAATCACCATGACAATGACCAGAAGAAGTCATTAAAGACCAAAAAGGAAAGCAGTACTCTGGTTCCAGAAAGCTCACCTCCCATTGCCAGAAAAGGCACGAGTATTCCTCCCCTCACTTTAATGTCCAACCCCTTTATTAAAGAAAGCCTATATTTTAATTCCCGCACCCCTCACCCGTTGAGAAGTTGATTTATAAGCCACACTTTCACCTCTCAATTCTGTGGCCATCAAACAAAGCCTGTATTGCTTGACACTCACTTTCAGTTTCATGTATTGGCTCCTTGACGCTGAACAGGGAAAGACCCCATCTTTTGGGGACCAGCTTTAAGGGACATAAGGAAACTTTCGAAAGCAATGGATATATTTATTAACTTGATTGTGGTGATATTATTATGAGTATATGCTTATGTCAAACTTATCAAAATGTATGTATTAAATGCGAAGTTTCACTGTATATAGACTATAGTAAAGCTGTTTGAAAATAGCGTTTGTTCGATTATGATCTGTTTCATTACAATTTGTTCGCAAACTCTCTGCACCTCACTTGTGGAAATTGACTACCCTTCACATAAACAAGATCCATCTGTGTGTTAAGTATACACACTCTTTGCTGCCTAGATTTTGAGGTAAAATATTTTTTAATGAAATAGTGAATATTACTCTTTAAAGGCACTTTATCTCTGGCCAGAGATGGCAGAGCAGCCCAAAGCATTGTGTCGCAGCACTTTTATGAATAAATGGGTAACATTAACATGAATGTGAATTTTTAAGTTTCTCAGCTCAGCATGTATGACCCGCTTAAAATCTCTCTGAGAAAACACAGCTCTGCACTGATATGCACACAAGCTCATGTGCATACACAGAGCACTGAGGTCAGAGAAATGATTCTGAATCCTGAAGTCTACTCAAATGCACAGTGGCACAGCCTTGACTTAGCTTAAACATCTGAAGAGCAGTTAATGGACACTGTTCACTTCATGGCTACCCAGGAAGTTAGAAGAGCCTTGCATTTATTATACCTTGTTCTTGAGTTTTTGTGAGTGTTTATGTAAATGTTAAATGAAGACGATTGTGGAAAAGAGATGAAGTACTCCGATGTTGCACACAGAAATGTATGATCACATTTTTCTCTGTCCTAACAATGGTTTAATTACTTTCCAAGTACAGAATGTAATTAAACACACAAAGTAAACTTTAAATGGTGTCTTTGCCAAACACCATTGTGTTTGGTGAAAGCCATCTTCCTTCTTCTCTTCCTTGTTTCCTTCCTTCCTCCCTTTATTTTAGAAAAATAGGATGTGGAGATTTAAATTATTTCCAAGCCCTCCATAGTATTACCTCCACCTACTTTTTACAGTTATTGCCCATTGCTCCTCCTTGTGAAGCTTTCTGTCTTACAACTCTGAACCATTTCTTGTTCCTTTATTTTGTTGCTTATGTCTCCTCATTCTCATCATATATTACTCCCTTCTTTGACCCCTATCACCACCTGAATAGATCCTATACACATTTAACTGGGGTTAGAATGAAATAAATAGTCACTGAGCAATTACAAAACTAGATATACAGGGGGTGAATAAATCAGATGTTTTACTCTTTTTTTTTTTTTTTTACAATATGTATAAAGTATTTAATAGTTGTTGGAGGATATAAAATAATAGTCTCAAAAAGTTCAACACTTACATTCAGAAAGTAGAACCTTTGATTTAAACCTAAATTTTAGGGAGTCAGTGTTTTTAAGGAGTAGAGGAGGAGTCAATTGGGACAAAGAGAAATATTTTCTTAAGTCACACTTCAAACTGCCCTAAACCCACTGCTTCAAGGGCCTCTTTCCTAAGTCTGTTATCGTCAGAGGACTCCATTGCTGATGTGTTCATCTGGACTCAAGGAGTGACCAGGAGCCTGCTGTTTACAGAAAGCATGAATGGAGCTTAATAGGAAGGCGGGGTGTCCACATGAGGCAGGGTGTAATCAGGTGTAGGAAGAAAGGCAGCATTAGCTCTAGGAGTCAATGTTTCTGAATTAAATTCTGGTTTTCCACGTTGTGATGAAAATGTCGTCCTGTATTCTTGCCCCAGGCCTGCAAATGTTAGGCATGGACAGGAACTATATGGCCTGTTCTCTATGGGGCCTTCCCTAACCCTCTCAGCCACTTCTGAACTTCTGTTTCACTGGCTCTAGGCCTTGTCTGCTCCACAGATCACTTTTAATTGTGAATTAGTGATATTTATGAACAGAGGCTTTCATTATCAGCTTATAAACTTCTTGAAAGCAGACTCTGTATGAAAGATGCATATTGGTGGTTTCAATGTACCTATAACAGTGTATCTTACAAGTTATGGATAATTGATAATTTTTGTTGCATTAGTAGAAAGATAAAGAACTGTTTTAGAAGTGTAGATTTTTTCCCTCTTCTAGAATGTGCCAGATACATGAGAGGTGGCTCCTGCCAAGGTCATTTTGTTATAAAAAAACACAATCAGGTTGATGGAGAATTCAAGCAGACCCTCAAGATCTGGTGGAGATAAAGTAGGACTGAGACTCATAGGCACTAAAACTGAGGGTTTGAGAATGTGACTGTCTTGTTTTTTCTAGGATGACAAGTCTGTGAATTGCCACTTCTCTGAGACTGGTTTCCTCTGCCTACCAGGTTTCTGCTCCATTTACTGTGGTTCAGTCTTGCCTGGTCTTTTGTTTTACTGGAACACTGTCTGTGCCAGTCAGCATTCAATCAGAGGAACAGAGCCAGTAGGAGGTACATATTAAGAGATGTATTGAAAGGAATTGTCTTATGTGATTGTGGGGGCTGACTAGGCAAGTTGAATATCTGTAAAGCAGATCCTTAGGAAGGGAGGGCTGAAGTTCTCAGGTCTGCGCTGAAGCTTCTGTCCACAGGCAGAATTTCATCTTTCTCAGGTAAGCCCTGGTTCTGCTCTTATAGCCTTTCAACTGATTAAATCATACCTTCCCCAGATTATGTACAATATTCTCTCTTACCCGAAGTCAACTGATTATGTACCTTAATCACAGCTACAAAATATCATTACAGCAACACCTAGATTCATGTTTGGATGAGTAATTGGAGCTATATTCTAACTAAGTTGACACAGAAAGGAAGCTATCACACTGTCTCTGACCCCTATTTAGCCAGACCTTTTGTTTGACTTCCCACACTTAGATAGCCTCATTTATTTTAGTTAAAATATTCAAAATAAAAGCTCATATTAGTTGTTGGCAATCAATGTTGTCTATCCCTGGTGAGGTAAAAGGGGCCAAGATAGAATATGTAGATCTGCTCCTTCCAGAGACTGTGGTGGAAAGTTTCTCTAGAATCTGTAGGCATGGTTAGCCAAGAAGCCCATCTTGTAGAATGTCTACATTTCCTTGACTCTCTTCCTTAATATTATGGAAGTAAGGGATCAGTCCATGAGAGGTAAGGCACATTCTCAGTCCCTTAATTTTACAATAAGTAGTCTCATCTGAAAGGAAGTTTTATATCAATGAAATAAGTTTGAAGCATACATCAGGAAAACATTCATCAGAATTTTGCTCATTTACAACTGTATTAAACATGGAGGCAAACCAATAAAATGCAGCATGGCCATAAAATTCATAATTTGTTTCAGATATAGTAATAGTAATAAAATACCTGAGTGAATCTTTTGCAATTTTTTCCCTGTGTGTTACTAACATAGCTTAATTCTGTCAGTTTTTATCATTTAGACCTGTATTCATTTGCAGGGTAAATATCTACTCTGTTTCATAATTTTGCAAGTGTGTAACTTTGATGGAGATTATAAAATTTTACTCACTGATGGCAACTCTTTCCTTCAGTATATCCAATTAAGTTTTCATCGGAAAGCAAAGTCTTACAGATCACAGCAGAAACAAACAATTGTCATGGACTACGGCTGGGCTAAATGCTAATCATGGCTGGCTTCCTTCTGCCCACAAAATTTGTGTTTTACAGTGAAATTCAGAATAGTATAAATGAGCTATCAATTGCATTTTCATTCTGCAGGGTCCATCATACAAATTCTGTAAGCGAGTTATGCATCTTATATGGTTTGCTTTTGATATCACAGATTGCTGTGTCTTGTGGTTTTATGTACCCAAGCTCTCTTGCTGATAAGCATCTTTGCCCTAAGTGAAAGAGAGAAAAAAATGAAGGTCCAAAGGACTGAATTCTTGAAGGCACTTAAAGGAGATCTGTAAGACAGAATATTTAAGATGTAGGTTCAGTGTATTCACTTATGGGCTAATTTGTGAAAAGCCTCTATTCTATAAACGACACTGTGCTCGGTAGTCTGAATATTGTCCCACATATATACATATATGTGGGTTGTATCTATCTATCTATCTATCTATCTATCTATCTATCTATCTATCTATCTATCTATCTATCTATCTACCTACCTACCTACCTACCTACCTATGTATCTATACGAGAGACAGCTCAAGTTCCAAAATCTCTCTCTTTCTGGTCTCTAAATAAGAAAGGTACAGGGAGTATTGCAATATGATTAAAACAGGTCTAATCAGAGACACAGTTTGCAATGCTTTATGAATGTTCCATGGAGGAGCAGATTGCGTCCAGCAGAAATAAGACATAACTTCATGAAAGAGTTTTGAAAGACATTAAAGATGGATTTGTTGACAGTACAGAACTAGGAGAATCATATGAGCAATGGCAAAGCGTGGGGAAGCAGAAGGTGTGTTTGGGTACAGGAAGTCATTCTATGTGAGTGTAGAGGAGGCCACGGCCAAAACGATATGGCTGGACCCAGATTCTGGAAGATCTTCAACATGAGAATAAATTGTGTACTTATTTCCAAGGAATGTAACAGATAATTCTGTGAACAAATGTAATAAAGATGTTAAGGCAGAAACATCCAGACAAAATCTTGCTTTCTTAGGAATCCCTAACCAGCACTCCTTAGAATGAGGTCCTTATCTGTTTGCTACTGTTTCACACTGAGATAAATGCAAACAATAAAATTAAATATAGAGAAATTTTATAAAAACCTGCTATCACCATCCAAATGCGTGACTTTGTATTTTTCAATCCATGATGGATTGAAAAAAGAATTGATGTTCACCACAAATAATCTGAGAGGTACCCCAGTGCCTACTCAATATGATGCTTAGTGTATAGATATATTCATATTGCAACTGAAGTTGGAATTTATGTGTCTGTCTTTCTCTTGTTCTTAATTACCTTCATCTCACTGGCTATGTTACTTTTTGATCTTGACATGTTGATATTGCATATTAATCTGTTGAAAGGTAATAATATCAGGCCACAGAAATTAATCCCATGTAATTCAGAGCAAGGGTCAGCAAATTATGGCCTGTGGGCCAAATTCAGTTATCTGTCTTTTTCATAAACTGAATTGTATTTGAACAAAACCATGCTCATTTGTTTACATTTTATCTGTGGTTGTTTTCATGCTATAACAGCAGAGCTGAATAGGTGCCACAAAGATTGTATTGACAGCAAATCCTAAAATATTTACAAATGGTTCCTTTATAGTAAAAGTTTACATGAAAAGTGATTTTTTTTTTATTATACTTTATCTTCTAGGGTACACGTGCACAACATGAAGGTTTGTTACATATGCACACATGTGCCACGTTGGTGTGCCGCACCCATTAACTCATCATTTACATTAGGTATATCTCCTAATGCTATCCCTCCCCCTTCCGCCTTCCCCCAACAGGCCCCGGTGTGTGATATTCCCCTTCCTGTGTCCAAGTGTTCTCATTGTTCAAGATGGACATCTGGGTTGGTTCCAAGTCTTTGCTATTGTGAATAGTGCCGCAATAAACATACGTGTGCATGTGTCTTTATAGCAGCATGAAGTGATCGAGTCTTATATGGAAGCTACTCATCACATACCTAAGGTTCTTATTTTTAGGCACGAAAGGAAGCTCAAAGAACATGCTGCATTAACTAATTTCTCACACCAAATTTTTAGTTCAGCCCAGAAAATAATGCAAACTAATGAAATTTGATGAGAAAAATCTGATCCTTGTCACTGGTTCTAAAAGACCATATCAGGTGTGTATATCCAAGAGACAATAACACTCACATAAAGGTTATGTGGGGAAGTTGAAGTCATTTCAGGTAACAACTACTTTCAATTTCTTCATGTTTCATTTTTTGCTTTGGCTTCTAACAGCATCAGAGTAATTAAAACATTTTTTCCTGGAAGTAGTAGTTTCTTGAATTGGTATATCTGGAATTATATAAAAATGTAAGGCTGGGCACAGTGGCTCATGCATCCCAGCACTTTGGAAGGCTGAGGTGGGTGGATCGCCTGAGGTCAGGAGTTCGAGACCAGCCTGACCACCATGGTGAAACCCCGTCTCTCTACTAAAAATACAAAAACTAGCTGGGCATGGTGGCAGGTGCCTGTAATCCTGGCTACTCAGGGAGCTGAGGCAGGAGAATTGCTTGAACCTAGAAAGTGGAGGTTGCAGTGAGTCAAGATTGTGCCATTATACTCCAGCCCGAACAACAAGAGTGAAACTCCACCACCAAAAAAAAAAAAAAAAGATATTAAGTAAAACGGTTTTCTCTTCTCCCTATATACCTTGTTATATATTTGTGTCCTGGTTATCATCATGGAACACAACTACTGCAACATTACGTGCTATATTGTACCCATTTCCATATGTAGCTATATTCTTAGAAGCAAAATAATTGAGGGATTGAGAATAGAAGGAAAGAGAGGCATTAATTCCTTGCTTTAATGCTTTGTAAGACAAAGAAGGGCATATTATCAATCTATAGATAAACGTATGTGATATATAATATTACCCCATTTTACAATGAAGAAACTAAGATTTAGAGAAGTTGTATAACTTGCTAATGTTGCATAGCTACTAAGTGAAGGAAACTGCATTTCAGCTTTAGCCTATTCTTCTCACTCTCCCAGCTGAAGTTTGAAAAAAATAAATAATGCCATGTCAGAATATAAATCTAGGTGGAAAAAGGAAAATAAGCAAGATAGAGATCCATAGTGATTAAAAAGATCTCAGCTCGGCTGGGTGCAGTGGCTCACGCCTGTAATCCCAGCACTCTGGGAGGTTAAGGCGGGCGGATCACCTAAGGTTGGGAGTTGAAGACCAGCCTGACCAACAAGGAGAAACCCCATCTCTACTAAAAATACAAAATTAGCCAGGCGTGGTGGCACATGCCTATAATCCCAGCTACTTGGGAGGCTGAGGCAGGAGAATTGCTTGAACCTGGGAGGCAGAGGTTGCAGTGAGCCAAGATCGCGCCATTGCACTCCAGCCTGGGTGAAAAGAGCGAATAACTTCATCTCAAAATAAAAACAAAAATAAAAACAAAAACAAAAGTCCTCATCTCAATATAGACAAGATCAGGTGGGAAAAGAATGCAAGTAAGCTCATCATATAGAGGTGGAAAAAAAAAAGCATAGTGAAAAGAATGATGTTGGGTAGAGACAATGGTTAGAGGCATATTGCATATATTTTGAATAATAAAACAGCTTCTATATTTTCAAGTCTCTGCATACACATTTATATTTATGAATACATATTACCAACAATGAAACAAAACATCTGCAACCCACACCTTGGAGAAGACAAGGGGCTGCAAATGGTTCTGTGGCTCACTACGATCTGCTGGTATTCTGAAATAAATTCATGTATAAATGCTTTGTTGCTTATAAATCTAACTGCAGGTGAATAATATTTGCAAATCTCTAATAACTTGGAAATGTATATTGGTTGCACCAGAACCTAGATTATTAAAAGTCATTGCAAGGGTATATTTTATTCAACTATCTTCCAGGAAAAAAAAAAAAAATTCTATTCAGTTGTCTTTTAGAAAAATAACTCTCTCTTTCTCTCAATCTCTCACTCTCTCTCTCCCCTACACTTCCTTTTTATACAAGACTTCATCAAACCATGATACGCATTTATGCATTTGGGTACAGGACCAGAAATTCACATAATGAATACTGCAACTCACCATTTTTAAAGACAGCTTCTGACTCAGAATATAAATGTTTTAGAAGGTAAATTTTGTTTGCTTATTTGTTTTTATATTATATTTACTAACAACTACTTGTTGATTACCTTAAGGCCAATTTCAACATCAAAAGGAACATACTGTCAAGCCTGGTAAATAATCTCCCCTCAACCACCTAGAATTCAGACACTAGCAAAATGTACCCCAGGAATATATAGCTGTAAGAAATTACAGAGCCATGGAAGCCTGCAAATCACTTTTCTGGCATTCTAGTCCACTCACATGTTCCTCGAGTCCTGTAGTAGAACCAATTAATTTTCTGAATGAATCCCAACTGCCCATATTTTGTGTTCTAGAGAAGGGCTTCCCATCAATCCAGTTGTCTAAACCAGATGCCTAGGTTTCATTCTTGCCTCTCCTCTCTTCATCACCACCACCATCTAGTTGTTTGTTTATTTGTTTTAACCAATCTTCATTGATTCTACCTTTTTAAACTCATTCACCTATATCCATCTCCATTGCCCTGGCCTTGTATGGATGACCATTTACCCAGGGATGGCTGCAAATGCCTCCAAACCATTCTCCCTGCTTCCACTTTTGTCTTGCTCCCACCCATTCTTCATGCAGCAAATAGAGAATTTTCCCCGTCAAATTCAGTCATGCCATTCCTCTATTTAAAGGTCTTTGTAAACTAATAATTGCTTTTAGAATCAAATCTAGACTAAGCAAATTGTTCTGCAGTGCTCAATCATCTGACTTTTATTGATCTCTGCTGCTCTTTCCTCTCTAACCTGAGAAACTTAATATAGCTCACAAGAAGCACACTCTTGTCTATTGCCAGGCCTTTATTCTACTCGTTTCACCTGGAATGCTATTCCACTCTTCTTTATGTGGTTAACATGTATATGTCCTTCAGAATCCAGCTTAGAATTTAATTAATCTGGAAAGATTTACCCGACTGATGCCTCATCTCACACTCAACACACATCACACCACTGTTGCTCAAATGCATCTCGTTATTTCTCATTCAATGCATTTAACATTTGTATTAGTTTCATCTTGCTACCATAACAAATTACTACACACATATTAGCTTAAAAGACTAAATACTTATTGTCTTATAGCTCTGGAGTTCAAAATTGTAGCATAGGTCTGATTGAGCTGAAATCAAGGTGTCAATGGGGGTGCATTCTTTCTGGAGGCTCTAGAAGATCTATCTCCTTCCCTTTCCAGCACATAGAGGCTCACTGCATTTCTTGACTCAAGGTCTCCTTCCACCATCTTAAAAACCATCAACATCAGGTCAAGTCTTTCTCACATCATGTCATTTTCAGTTTCTGTTCTGCTTATCTTAATGCCTCTTCTGTATATTTCTTCCACTTTTAAAGATTCTTCTGATTACATCTGTACCCATGTGGACAATCCAATCCCTACTGTAAAGTCAGAGGTTAACAACCTTAATTCTATCTCCCGCCTCAATTTCCCTTTGCCATGTAATGTAACATGTTACTAGGATCCAGAAATTGGAATGTAAACTTCTTTTGGAAGAGTAAAGATTATTCTTCTTACCACAATACTTTCTACTGTAATTTTATGTTTACTTGTCTTTCAACACCACTCCCTTCCCCAATCCTTTCAACAGGCAACACATCCCAGCCATACACTTACGTATGTTTTGAGAGAGAAGGAATGGTATTTGGCCCCTTATCAAAGCTCTGGTGGCTAGCAAAACTCTTGGTATGTAGTAGGTCAATATATATTTTGAAAGAATAAGTTAATGAATACTGAGTCAAAGAGTCTATGGACCCCTTCAGTTCTGAACCAATTGTCTTAATGAAAGACCATCACTTAACTTGTAGAAAAGAAGAAAGCTATATGAATGAGTTTGTTTAACTTCCTCTAATAATGCTGTGCCCCTAATTGTTAATGTATTAAAGTGTTCATCTATTGAGGAAGCAGAACAAATAACTCAATAAGTGTGACTTATTGATTGCACCTTTTATAATTAGATTAAAAGGGTTAGTTTTATTTTGCTTTGCTAAGAATATAGTACTATTATCATTATTATGCATTACTTTGTGGAGTTAAAGGAGTACAAAATCTGACTTTTTAGTGTTAGATCTGACCCCAAGAGATGTTGTCTTATTTTACTTTTATTAGTTTATGTTTTACGTATGTATGTACTTATGCATGTATTTAAATTGACAAATAAAAATTGTGTATATTTATGGTGTACAACATGATGTGTTAATATATATACACATTGTGGAATGGCTAAATCAAGCTAAGTCATTTATTCCTTACCTCAGATACTTAAATTTTTTTGTGGCAAGAACATTTAAAATCTACTCTCTTACTAATTTTCAATTATACAATACATTGTTAATGACTTATAGTCCCAATGTTTTACAACAGATCTCCTGAACTTATTCTTCTTTTCTACCTAGAATGTTGTATTCTTTAATAACATGTCTCAAAAATCCTCCTTCCCATCCTGCAACTGCTGGTAACAACCTTCTACTCTGATTCTATGTGTTCAAAGTTTTAAGATTTCATATATAAGTGAGATAATGCAGTATTTAAATATCTTTCTCCTTCTGTTTTATTTCACATAGCATAGTATCTTCCAGGTTTTTCATCCATGTTGTGACAAATGATAGAATTTTTTTAAAGCTGAATAGTATTCCACTGTGTGTATGTGTATGTGTGTGTGTGTGTGTGTGTATAACATTTTCTTTATCCACTCATTTGTTGAAAAACACTTCGTTTGATTCTATATCCTGACATGTTTTTCTAATACCCATTAATAAAAATTTGAGTCTTTTATCTGATGTCATTAAATCAAATAAAACAGTGACTTATATTTCACGCGCAGCTCTTTTCTTCCACTATCATATGTCACATGGATTCACAGTGTCAGCACTATTAGCATTTTTTTTTTCTTTTGAGATGAAGTATTGCTCTGTCACCCTGGCTGGAGTGCAGTGGTGCGATCTTGGCTCACTGGAACTTCTGTCTACCGGGTTCAAGCGATTCTCCTGCCTCAGCCTCCTGAGTAGCTGGGACCACAGGCATGTGCCACCAAGTCTGGCTATTTTTTTTGTATTTTTAGTAGACACAAGGTTTTGCTGTGTTAGTCAGGATGGTCTCGACCTCCTGACCTCGTAATTGGTCCCCCTCAGATTCCCAAAGTGCTGGGATTACAGGCTTGAGTCACCACACTTGTAGTGGCTTAGCATTTTTGACCAGATAATTGTTGGTGGAGGAATGCTGCTTAGTGTGCTTCAGGGTATTCAGCAGCATCCTGGCATTTATCCTGTCAATGCCAATGGCACCTTTCTGGTTGTGCCAACCAATAATATCTCCAGATATTGGCAAATGGTTTTGGGGAGAGGGAGGGAGGGAGGCACCATCAGCATCAGTTGAGAACTACCAGTATAACGGGTTAGATAAAACTTAAGACAATTCATTGTCTTTCCTTTAAAGACTCTTGGATATTATACTGGAAAGGAGGTTCTCTGATAATGTGGGGTGCACATTCATGTAGAAATGATGTAATTTATGAGCCCCCAGCTTAAGGGCTCTTTGACAGATCATTACAATCATTCACTTTTGTCCCTATTTTTACTCTCTTCCTCAATTAGGAATTCTTTTATTTCTCCTTATCTTTATTTTGCTCTTATAATAAGCATTAACTGGTGCTTCCCCGTATGGAAACTATTATGTTGGATTTAAAGATGGAGTTTCCTCCTCCTTTTCCTTTTTCTCTGTCTGCTCTTCACTGTGCTAGTGAGGGCATTTTGATTGCCTCTCAAATGAACACACATATATGTATGTCACATAAAATAATAACCACTTTCTAAAGGTGATCTGTAAAAGCCAGTACTGTCCCTATTAGTTCCTCCTTTTCCATATGCCAAGCTCCATGTTTTTCTAGGAGCAGCCGATTAACTCTAGACTATGTTACTGCTTATGCTGATCATCTCACGAATAGCTGCCCAGTAATTGGTTTTATCGGTTTTTTTAGAGTGCTGAATGAAGTGTAACTACCAGAAAATGTCAGTCTACTTTCAATGAAAATCACTTTTAATTTTTTGGTTGCCTGATAAGCTACAGAAAGAGAAATCTTTTAAGCACATATCCTAGAGTACATCCTTTGAAGTAATTTTCTTTTCTTTTCTGCTGGCTTCTGTTTCTAAGCACTTTGTGCCTTTAATCAATAGTTTATTATCCCATATAGAAAAAAAGCGTGGACTATTTTTTAAATTGTTTGTATCTACTTCCTTTTGTTTCCAAGGCAAGTTTTCTGGCTGGGCCTATGATATAGATGATTTCTGGGCACTGCCAAGGATCTCTGACCTCATTCTACCCCAAATATATTTCTAATATTCAAAGTTAGATATCTGTTTCTTTTGCATAAGATTTTTAAAAATGAATCAAACTTGGATGAGATATGGCATCTTAATGACAATTTTGTAGCATAATTTGTTATAGACAGGAGTAAGAAAAGATCATAAATCAGCTCTTGATAGGAACAACAGAAAGAAGAATAGAAAAAAAAAAAGAGTCCTGTGGGTACTTAAGAGCATCCTGGACTACTTATCAGTTTGTCCCCAGTGAGTTCCAAGCATAGTGTGGTATTTAATTAGGCTGGATTGCATTATGTGCGAGTACATAGGTCTATAAGACTCATGGATACACTGGAGCAGGGACTAAAAATTTCAATGGGTGAGTTTTTTGTTTTGTTTTACATGTGAGAACTATATTTCTGACTAACCCATTCCAAAATGTAGAAAACTTCTCAATAAAAGTGTGCAATCTGTTTGGGTTTTTTTTTCCTCATAAGTTCGTATTCAATGTGTAGATCAGTGGCTATAAACAGTGGTTCCTTAGTCAATTTATATTGAATGAATGAATAAATGAATGAAAAGTCACAAAGGAAAGCTGGAACAGTTATTTCTCCCTATTCTTAAATTGTTAAATGTAATACGTCCCCTGTCAAGAGAGTTGTCCGTCAAAGTCTCATTTCAGATATATGGTACACCCACATGATTTTATTGGTTTGATAGTGGTTCTGGGTTCTGGGGATCTGTGCTGTATTTGAACCCCTGGGCATATAAATCCAGAGGTAAGGAAGTGGAAAGTGTACAGGCTTTGGAGTCCTCAAGAATGAGTCTGTCTCCTACCTCTATTTTTCACAAGTTTCAGCACCCTAGAACTCCTAAGCTTTGGTTGCTTCCTGAAAATATGGAGAACAGACATGAACTGTGGATTCCCTCCTCTAAGTCAACTGTGGAGAAACTGCAGATGAGGGAAGAATGTACAGATCTAAGGGTTTTATGAAAAACCCAGGAAAACACCAAACACTTCTGTAAACTGATGTGTGGCAGGTGGCACCCTGTAGCACTGGGGTGAAATGCCAGAGCAGATAGGTATGGAAAAGGTTTTTTCCTTCCATTTTACCTCTAGGCTTTGGAAGACTCCTGTATTCTCTAATCCCCAGGGAGTCAGTGTTAGCAGCACTTCCTCCAGCTATTAAGTGTTAGTAGTGCTGTAGTGTTAGCAGTGCTGTAGCCCAGCGCAACCTGCTGTGAGCAAATGTGAACTGCCCCACCCCCTCTAACGTTCTGTCATCCTTCCCCTTTCCCTTCAAACCCCCAGCCATGGTGGATTACAATCTAAAGAGAATGCTTTTCCCCTTTGCTGGCTTGTTCAAAGGGTTTAAAGGAAAATCCATGATCATAGGATTATGCCTGGTGGAAATGCAGCAAAGAAGGTGGTTGCCAGAAGTTCTGAGGCACATTGTCTCTTGTCTCCAGAAATTCACAGGAAGAGCACAAACTAAGAGAGCCTGGGCTTTGACTCCTTCCTAAACCTAATAGCAATCAGATTTTTCTGATACCCCCTGGGGGACAGTCACTGTCACCCAAAATAACCAGATGCTCAGGAAATGCAACCATTAGACAGAAAATATCAAACAGAACAATGTTTATTACATAAATTTTAAAATGGGAATCAATAATTTAAACTAATCACGAAAATATTTGCAACAATATAAGGGAAAATGTCGATGAAATGAAACAGGACAATTGAAATATTAGTCATAAAAAGTATAGTAGTTGTTATGTAGTCATAAAAAAGAAAGAAATTATGTCCTTTGCAGCCACATGAATGGAACTGGAGGCCATTATCTTAAGTAAATGAACTCAGGATCAGAAAAGCAAATATTGCATGTTCTCACTTATAAGAGGGTGCTAAACAGTGAATACCTGTGGACACACAGATGGAAATAACAGACACTGAGACTCCAAAAAGGGAAAGGATGGGAGAGGACTGAAGGTTGAAAACTTATCTGTTAGGTACAACGTTCAATATTTAGGTTATAGGTACACTAGAAGCCCACCAATCCCCACCATTACAAAATATACCCACGTAGCAAACATGCAAATGTACCTGCAGATCTAGAATTAAGAGAAAAAAGTGTAGAAGTTGTCACAGACAACAGGGCTCTAAGGGTGTGTGATGATTAAATATAGTGTGGTGTCCTATGTAGGATCCTGTAGCAGAAAAATAACAGTAGGTAAAAACTAAGGGAATCGGAGTAGTGTAGACATTATTTAACAATAATGTATCAATTTCTGTTCATTAATTATGACAAAGGGACCATACTAATGTAAGATGTTAGTAATATAGGAAACTGGATATAGGGTATATGGGAGCTATATGTACTATTTTTTCAATGTTTCTGTAAATTTAATTTTATTTTAAAATTAAAGCTTTATTAAAAATAAGTAAGGACCTTCATTTTCCAGTTTGGCATGTAAGGAGCTTAGAAGTTGTTATTGTATCCTAACAATAAGTAAAAAGCCAAACAAACTGAAGAATAAACAGTTCTTCATATATCCTTCAGAGAAGTGAGTTCACAGGACATCATTGCCCCCCAAATTTAAGAGACTGGTAGATGAACACAGAAATTCAGAAATTAACAGAGCAGAAACCAGGAGCAGAAAACTCTCTGAGAACCAGTACCAGGGTAGGAAAAGCTAAACTGTAACTGACAAATTACTAGAGGCTCAGTGTGGGCAGTCTGAGAGTCAAAATCTTCAGAGATACCCATTGTGGGGGGGTGGGAGAGGGTGCAGCTCATGCTTTTAGGAGTTTTATCTTCAGGAGCTCTGATCACTTCCCACATTGAAGATCTGGAAAAATCCCCTTACAGATTCTGCAGGCAGGGGTGAAGGGAGGGAGAACTTACCATTTTGAAATACACCAGAGCATTCTATTCTTCTTCACAAAGCCTGCTCTCAGGAGAAACTATTTCACTAGAGTCTAAACTACTAGGGTTTTACCAGAACCTAAGTGACTTGGAAGAAGGGCAATTCCCAATTCCAGCCCACTTTAGACATCCTGTGCCACCTAAAGTGAGGAAGGACTGAGACACTGCCTCTGGTACAACTTACCATCACATTACTAAAGTCCTATTTACCACAGTTTTTTTAATCCAGTATATTATGTCCAGCCATCATGAAAACATTACAAAGCATACTCAAAGTCAAAATAAAACAAAAAGAACACAGCATGAAAAGATTCAACAAGCTTCATATTCAGACTCAGATATGGCAGGGATGTTGGAATTATCAGAGCAGTTCAAAACAATAATTAATATAGTAAGGATGCCAATGGATAAAGTACACAGCATGCAAGTACGGGGGGACAATGTTAAGCAGAGAGATGGAAATTTTAAGATTAGTTTTTTAAATGCTAGAAATAAAAACATTGTAACGAAAAACAAAAATGTCTTTAATGGGCTTATCAGTAAACTGAATAGAACTGAAAAAGAATCTGTGAGCTTCAGGGTATGTCAATAGAAACCTCCAAAACAGAAAGTAAAAGAGAATAAAAAACTGCAAAAACTAAAAGGAATAGAATATCCAAAAACTGAGGGACTCACCTGTAAATTAGAGTATCAACAGGAGAAGAGAGGAAGGAGCTAAATAAATATTTAAAACAATAATGACTGAGAATATCCTCCAAATTAATGTCAGATATTAAACTATGGTAAGAGGAAGCTCAGAAAATTCTAAGCAGGGTAAATGCCTCCAAAACCTACATCTAGACATACTGTATTCAAACTGTTAAAAAATAAAAAATTTAAAAAAAAAATCCAAAGAAACTAGAGAAAAAAATCATCTTACCCATATGGGAGCAAATATATGAATTACATTTAACCTCTCTTCAGAAACCAAGCATCCAAGAAGAGAATGGAATGAAATATTTAAAATATAGAAGAAAAAGTCACCAACTTAGAATTGTACACCTTGTGAGATTTCCTTCAACAGTGAAAGAGAAATAAAGACTTTCTCAGACAAAAATCAATGAAATTTGTTGCCGGTACACTTGCATTGCAAGAAATGTTAAAAGTTCTTTAGAAGAAGACAAATTATTTAGGTTTGAAATTTGAATATACATAAATAAAGGAAAGACATAAGAGAGGGAGTAAGTGAAGGTAAATGAAAAACTTTTTATTCTTAATGGATCTGACAGATAATAGTTTGTTCCAAATAATAATAGCAACAGTAAAATAAATTATACATATATATAGTTTGTGTATATATATGTATAATTACATAAGCATACCTAAGTGTATGTGTGCATTTGCACACATTTGCATACCTAAGTATATACACATACACTTAGTTATGCTTATGTAATAGTGAAATGAATGGCAGCAACAAAACAAGAAACAGGAGAGAAGAATTAATATTATTTTGTTATTATAAAGTACTTTTACTACTTGCAAAGCATTTTACTATTATTTGAAAGAAGACTTAGGCTAGTTCTGAATGTATATTGCAAACTCCAGGGCAACAATTAAATAAAGAAAATTATAACTGACATACTAAGAAGAAAGAAAAAAAATGAATCATATAAAATGTTCAATTAAAATCAAGAAACAAACAAAAAAAGAGTAGAAAAATAGGAACAAAGTGCAAGGGCAACAAATAGAAAACAAATACGATAAATTTTAATTCATTATATCAATAATTCCTTAAACATCAAAAATCTAAATACACAAATTAAAAGACAGCAATTGTCAGAGTGGATCAAATAAGACCCAAGTATATGTTGTCAACAAGAAACCTACTTTAAACATAAAGACACATTTGGCGTATATATAAAATGATGAAGAAAGATGTAGCATGTGAACACCAATCAAAAGAAAGCAAGAGTAGCTATATTAATTTCAAACAGCACAAATTTCAGAGCAAGGAAAGTTATCCAGAATCAAGCGGGTATAGGGTCAAGATGGCCAATTAGAAGCAGTGACAATCGGAGGACCCCACAGCTGAGAACCATAACAGCATGCAAATCCTGCACTGGCAAATGAGGGATCCAGGTTCTGTCATCAGAACTGACTAGGCAGCTAGTATGACCCATGGAGAGGAAGGAAGAGCAGTGTGGTACGGTGCCTCACCTGAGAGCAACACAGGGTATGGCAGTCCCCACCCCTCACCCAAGGGAGGCAGTGAGTGAGCATGCTACCTAGCCACGGGAAAACGTGCTTTTTCCATGGAACTGAGCAACCCATGGATTGGAAGATCCCACTCCTAAGCCTATGTCACCAGAGCCTAGGGTCCCAACCATAGAGCTGCACGTATTCTCGACAACCACTCAATTAGAATCTGCTTAAGCCTACCAAGCTCCTGGGTGGAGAAGTGGACAGCATCACAGCTGTGGCTGCCTGCTGTCTAAGCCCTTTGAGCTTCTTGGGGGAGGGGTGACAGTCAACACTGGACTGATAGCTACCTAACACAGTAAGCTACCAGGGTGGGGGAAGGGCAGCAGTCATCTCTCCAGATCCAGGCCATGCTTTTCCCCTGCTGTAGCCAGAGAAGCTGGGTTGCTTTGTCCCAAGAGGTATCTCCCACAGTCCAACACACCAGCTCTGGCAGACTGACCAGACCTGACCAGACCCATCCCTCCTCACTGTGGGGTACGAGACCCTCCCTGCAGGAACTCCAAGAACTCCAGCCAGGGTTTCAAGGACAGAACTCTAATCTCCCTGCACCTGAGCCCTTAGGGGGAGGGGTGACCACAGTCTCCACGGACCAGCAGACTTAGTCTTTCCTCTTGCTAGTTCTGAGGAATCTGGGCAACCCAGATGAATGGGCTTTCCCTCAGCGCAGCACACGCCCTCCACCAGGGACAGAACTCTGATCTCCCTGGGGCTGAGCCCCTAGTGGGAGGAGTGGCCGTAGTCTCCACGGACCAGCAGACTTAGTCTTTCCTCTTGCTAGTTCTGAGGAATCTGGGCAACCCAGATGAATGGGTTTTCCCTCAGCGAAGCACACCTCCTCCACCAAGGGACGGTCAAAGTGCTTTGTTAAACAAGTCCTGCTCCCCGTGCCACCCAACTGGGTGAGACCCTCTAACAGGGGTTGTCCGCCACCCTATGTAAGATTATTCCCACTGGCATCAGGTCAGTGCCCCATGAGGTCAGAGAACCCAGAGGAAGGGGCAGGCACCCATCTTTGCTGTTCCCCAGCCTCCTCAAGTGCCATCTCTAGGTGCGGGAGTGAACCAGATGAATAGGGCCTGAACTGAAGCCCCAGTAAACCTCAGCAGCCCTACAGAAGAGGAACCTGACCATTGCTAGAAAAACAAACAAATAGAAAGCAACAACAACAGTATCAACAAGAAAATACGCCCAGAGAAGCTCCATCCTAGAGTCAGCAGCCATAAAGATCAATACTAGACAAACTCATCAAGATGAAAACTCATCAATGATGAAAAAAAGCTGAAAACCCAAAAGGCCAGGGTGACTCTTCCCCTCCATATGAGCGCAATGCCTCTCCAACAAGGGCACAGAAATGCAGGGGAATTAGATGGGTGAATTGACAGAAGTAGGCTTCAGAAGGTGGGTAATAATAAACTGCACTGAGCTAGAAAAGCATGTTCTAACCCAATACAAAGAAGCTAAGAACCTTGATAAAAAGGTTAGAGGAGCTGCTAACTAGAATAACCAGTTCAGAGAGGAACATAAATGATCTGATGGAGCTGAAAAACACAGCAAAAGAACTTTGTGAAGCATACACAAGTATCAGAAGCCAAATCAACAAGTGGAAGAAAAAATACCAGAGTTTCAAGACCATCTTGCTGAAATAATTCATACAGACAAGAATAGAGAAAAAATAATGAAAAAGAACCAACAAAACTTCTGAGAAATACACGACTATGTAAAAAGAATGAACATATGATTGATTGGAGTATCTGAAATGGACAGGGAGAATAGAACCACATTGGAAAACACACTTCAGGATATTATCCAGGTGAAATTTCCCAACCTCACAAGACAGACCAACATTCAAGTTTAGGAAATACAGAGAACACAACCAAGATACTCCATGAGAAGATCAACCCCAAGACATGTAATTGTCAGATTCTCCAAAATTGAAATGAAGGAAAAAAATCTTAAAGGCAACCAGAGAGAAAGGCCAGGTCACCTACATAGGGAAAGCCATTGGACTAACAACAGACCTCTCAGTAAAAACCCTACAAGCCAGAAGAGAGTAGGCGCCAATATTTAACATTCTTAAATAAAAAATTTTCAACCCAGAATTTCACATCCAGCCAAACTAAGCTAGGCAAGTGAAGGAGAAATAAAATAATTTATAGACAAGCAAATGCTGAGGGATTTTTGTCACCACCAGGCCTGCCTTGCAAGAGTTCCTGAAGGAAGCACTAAATATGGAAGAGAAAAACTGGTATCAGCCACTGCAAAAACACACGAAATATAAAGACCAATAACACTATGAAGAAACTGCATCAACTAGTGTGAAAAATAACTAGATAACATCATGATGGCAGGATCAAATTCACACATAACAGTATTAACCTTAAATGTAAATGGGCTAAATGCCCCAATTTAAAGAAACAGACTGGCAAGTTGGATAATGAGTCAAAACCCATTGGTGTGCCATAATCAGCAGACTCATCTCATGTGCAAAGACACACACGGGCTCAAAATAAAGAAATAGAAGAAAATTTACCAAGCAAATGGAAAGAAAGAAAAAGAAAGCAGGGGTTGCAATCCTAGTCTCTGACAAAACAGACTTTAAACCAAGAAAGATAAAAAAGACAAAGAAGGGCATTACATAGTGGTAAAGAGATCAATTCAACAAGAAGAATTAACTATTCTAAATATATATGCACCCAATATGGAGTACACAGATTCATAAAACAAGTTCTTAAAGACCTACAAAGAGACTTAGACTCCCACACAATAATAGTGGGAGACTTTAACACCCCACTGTCAATATTAGATCAATGAGACAGAAAATTAACAAGGATAATCAGAACTTGAACTCAGCTCTGGATCAAATGGACCTAATGGACATCTACAGAACTCTCTACTCCAAATGAACAGAATATACATTCTTCTCAGTGCTACATGGTACTTTTTCTAAAACTGACTACACAATTGGAAGTAAAATACTCCTCAGCAAATGCAAAAGAAATGAAATCATAACAAACAGTCTCTCAGACCACAGTGCAATCAAATTAAAACTCAGGATTAAGTAACTCGCTCAAAGCCACACAACTGCATAAAAATTGAACAACCTGCTCCTGAATGATTCCTGGGTAAATAATGAAATTAAGGCAGAAATCAAGAAGTTCTTTGAAACCAATGAGAATAACAAGACAACATACCAGAATCTCTGAGACACAGCTAAAGCAGTGTTAAGAGGGTAATTTATAGCACTAAATGCTGACATCAGAAAGCTGGAAAGATCTCAAATTGACACCCAACAGCACAATTAAAAGAGCTAGAGAAGCAAGAGCAAACAAATACAAAAGCTAGCATAAGACAATAAATAACTAAGATCAGAGCAGGACTGAAGGAGATAGAGACTCAAAAAGCCCTTCAACAAATCAATGAATCCAGGAGCTGATTTTTTGAAAAAATTAATAAAATAGACCACTAGCTAGACTAATAAATGAGAAAATAAAGAAGAATAAAATAGACACAATAAAAGTGATAAAGGGGATATCACCACTGACGCCTTAGAAATACAAACTACTATCAGAAAATACCACAAACACCTCTATGCAAATAAAGTAGAAAATCTAGAAGAGATGTATAAGTTCCTGGACACATACACCTTCCCAAGACTAAACCAAGAAGAAGTCAAATACATGAATAGATCAATAACAGGTTCTGAAATTGAGACAGAAATTAACACCCTACCAATCCATAAAAGCCCAGGACCAGATGAACTCACAGCCAAACTCTACCAGAAGTACAAAGAAAAGTTGGTACCATTCCTTCTAAAACTATTCCAAACAATTGAAAAGAAGGGACTCCCCCCTAACTCATTTTATGAGACCAGTATCATCCTGATACCAAAATCTAGCAGAGACACAATAAAAAAAGAAATCTTCAGGCCAATACCCATGATGAACATTGATGGGAAAACCCTCAATAAAATACTGGAAAACCGAATCCAGCAGCACATCAAAAAGCTTATCTGCCACGATCATGTTGGCTTCATCCCTGAGATGCAAGGATGGTTCAACATACACAAATCAATAAATGTAATACATCACATAAATAGAACCAATGTCAAAAACCACATGATCATCTCAATAGATGCAAATAAGGCCTTTGATAAAATTCAACATCCCTTAATGTTAAAGTCTCTCAATAAACTAGGTATTGATGGAACATATCTCAAAACAGTAAGAGCTATTTATGACAAACCCATAGCCAATATACTGAAAGGGAAAAAGCTGGAAGCATTCCCTTGAAAACTGGTACAAGACAGGATACCCTGTTTCACCACTCCTATTCAACATAGTATTGGAAGTTCTGGCCATGGCAGTCAGGCAACAGAAATAGATAAATGGCATTCAAATAGGAAGAGAGGATGTCAAGTTGTCTCTGTTTGCAAATGACATGATTCTGGATTAAGAAAACCCCACCCTCTCAGCCCCAAAACTCCTTAAGCTGATAAGCAACATCAGCAAAGTTTCAGGACACAAAATCAATGTGCAAAAATCACAAGCATTCCTGTACACCAACAATGGACAAGCAGAGAGCCAAATCATAAATGAACTTCCATCCACAATTGCTACAAAGAGAATAAAATACCTAGGAATCCAACTTACAAGGGATGTAAAGGACCTCTTCAACGAGAACTACAAACCACTGCTCAAGGAAATAGGAGACAACACAAACAAATGGAAAAACATTCCATCCTTCTGAATAGAAAGAAGCAATATCATGAAAATGGCCATAATGCCCAAAGTAATTTATAGATTCAATGCTACTCCCATTAAATTACCATTGACATTCTTCACATAATTAGAAAAAAACTAATTTAAATTTCATATGGAATTAAAAAAGAGCTTATATAGCCAAGATAATCCTAAGCAAAAAGAACAAAGCTGGAGGCATCATGCTACCTGATGTCAAACTATACTACAAGCCTATGGTAGCCAAAACAGCATGGTACTGGCACCAAAACACACATATGGACCAATGGAACAGAACAGAGACCTTAGAAATAACACCCCACATCTACAACCATTTGATCTTCAACAAACTGGACAAAAACAAGCAATGGGGAAAGGATTCCCTATATATTAAATGGTGCCGGGAAAACTGGCTAGCCATACTCAGAAAACTGAAACTGGACCCTTGTCTTACATCTTATACAAAAGTTAACTCAAGACAGATTAAAGACTTAAATGTAAAACCCAAAACCATAAAAACTCTAGAAGAAAACCTATGCAATACTATTCAGGACATAGGCATGGGCAAAGACTTCATGATGGAAATGGCAAAAGCAATTTCGACAAAAGCCAAAATTGACAAATGGGATCTAATTAAACTAAAGAGATTCTGCAAAGAAAAAGAAACTATCACCAGAGTGTGCAGGCAACCTACAGAATGGGAGAAAATTTTTGCAATCTCACCCATCTGACAAAGGTCTAATATCCAGAATCTACAAGGAACTTAAACAAATTTACAAGAAATAAACAAACCATACCATCAAAAAGCGCACAAAGGATACGAACAGACATTTTTCAAAAGAAGACATTTATATGGCCAACAAACATATGAAGAAGAGCTCGACATCGCTGATCATTAAAAAAATGCAAATCAAAACCACAATGAGATACCATCTCATGCCAGTCAGCCTGTAATCCCAGCACTTTGGGAGGCCGAGACGGGCGGATCACGAGGTCAGGAGATCGAGACCATCCTGGCTAACACGGTGAAAC
>NW_012115066.1:7219963-7221859 GCF_000951035.1 Colobus angolensis palliatus | reverse complement strand
AAAAAAAAAAAAAAGTCAAGAAACAATAGATGCTGGTGACACTGTAGAGAAATACAAAAGCTTTTATACTGTTGGTGGGAATGTAAATTAGTTCGACCATTGTGGAAGACAGTGTGGCAATTCTTCAAGGGTCTAGAAATACCATTTGGCCCAGCAATCTAATTACTGGGTATATACCAAAGGAATATAAAGCATTCTACTGTAAAGATATATGCACATATATGTTTACTGCAGCACTATTTACAATAGCAAAGGCATGGAACCAACCCAAATGCCCATCAACAACAGACTGGATAAAGAAAATGTGGTACATACACACTATGAAATACTATGCAGCCATAAAAAGGAATGCGATCATGTCATATTCAGGGACATGGGTGAAACTGGAAGCCATCATCCTTGGCAAACTAACACAGGAACAGAAAACCAAACACTGCATGTTCTCATTAATAAGTGGGTGCTCAACAGTGGGAACACATGGACACAAAGAGGGGAACAACACAAACAAGGGCCAGTTGAGGGGTACGGGAAGAGGGGAGGGAGAGCATTAGGACAAACAGCTAATGCACGTCGGGCTTAAAACCTAAATGACAGGTTGATAGTTGCAGCAAATCATCATAGAACACGCATACCTATGTAACAAACCTGCACGTTCTGCATTTGTATCCCAGAAGTACACACACACACACACACACACGTACACACAGACACACACACACAGAATAAAGAGGGACATTATATAACAGTAAAGGCTCAATTATTTAAGAAGACATAAATAATTTTTAATGTGTATGCACTTAACAACAGTGTCAAAATATATGAAGAAAAAATGCACAGAACACTGCAGATAAATACATGAATCCACTTCTATTGTTGGAAAATTCAACACTCCCTTATTGGAAATGAACAGATTTAGCAGGCAGAAAATCATTAAGTGCTCAGCAGCCCTGTCAATCTATTAGATATAATATCTATTAGATATAATTGACATCCATACATGGATTCATTTGATAACAGCAGACTACAAATTTCTTACAAGCTCACATCAAACAATCATTCTGAGCCATAGAACACACCTTAACACATTTTAAAAAATCAGATGTCATACAACATCTACTGGCAGATCATGATGGAATTTCACTAGAAATCAATAACAGAAAGATAGCCACAAAATCAAAAAATATTGAGATTAAACAATATACATTGAAATAACATATAGGTCAAATAAGAAATCTTAAGGGAAATGAAATAATATTTTGAACTTAATAAAAATTAAAATACCACTCATTCAAATGTGTGGGCTTCAATGAGAATAGTGATTAGAAAAATATTTGCAGTATTGAACAATATATTAGAAAAAAACTGAAAGATCTAAAATCAATTAGGAAGCTTGAAAAAGTAGAGCAAATTAAACCCAAAGTAAGCAGGAAAAAAAGTAATAATAATTAGAGCTGAAATCAATGAAATTTGCAATGGAAAATCAAAAGAAAAAATCAATAAAATCAAAAGCTGGTTCTTTAAAAGGTCAGTAAAATCAATAATCCTCTTGTCAGGCTAATTAAAGAGAGAAAGAGAGAGAAGATGAAAAAACTATGTATCAAAAGTGAAAGATGAGACTTCACTGCAGATCCCATGAATATTAAAAAATAATAAAGGAATATTATGAACAATTCTATGCCCACAAAATTGATTACCTAGATAAAACAAACCATTTCCTTGAAATACACAATGTTCCGGCCGGGCGCGGTGGCTCAAGCCTGTAATCCCAGCACTTTGGGAGGCCGAGACGGGCGGATCACAAGGTCAGGAGATCAAGACCAGCCTGGCTAACACGGTGAAACCCCGTCTCTACCAAAAAATACAAAAAACTAGCCGGGCGAGGTGGCGGCTGCCTGT
>NW_012115066.1:7210350-7219913 GCF_000951035.1 Colobus angolensis palliatus | reverse complement strand
GAGCTTGCAGTGAGCTGAGATCCGGCCACTGCACTCCAGCCTGGGCCACAGAGCGAGACTCCGTCTCAAAAAAAAGAAATACACGATGTTCCAAAACTCACAGAAGAAAACATAAACATTTTGAATTGGCCTATATCTATTAAATAAACTTAGTCAATAATTAATCACCTTCTTAAAAAGAAAAAAAATGATGCTCAGTTGGGTTTACTGGTGAATTCTACCACACATTTAAATAAACTTGACCATTTCTCTACATTCTCTTTCAGAAGATAGAAGCAGAGAGAATAGTTTCTAAGTTGTTCTAGGAGACCAGCATTACCCTAATACTAAAACCAGATGAAGGCATTGCAAGTAAAGAAAACTACAGACCATTATCTCTCGGTGACTTGGGGTATGGTGATGATTTTCAGACATCATAACAAAGATATGATTTGTGAAAGAAAAATAGGCTGGACTTTATTAAAATTAAAAACTTCTGCTTTGCAAAAAACACTGTCAAGAGAATGAGAAGGCAAGACACAGAATGGGAGAAAATATTTGCAAAGAATATCTGATAAAGCCTGTTAAAATATACAAAAATTTCTTAAAACTAAACAACAAAACGAGCAACGTGGTTTTTTAAAAATTTGGCAAATGACCTCACCAAAGACCATTCATTGATTGCAAGTTAACATATGAAAAGATGTCCAACCTCATGTAGTTGAGGAATTGCAAATTAAAACAATCAGATACCCCTACACAACTATTAAAATTGTCAAAATGCAAAACACTGACAACAGAAAGTTTTGTCAAAATGTGGAGAAACAGAAACTCTCATTCACTGATAGTGGAAATACAAAATTGTACAGCCACTTTGAAAGACAGTTTTGCAGTTTCTTATAAATCTAAAGCTACTTTTATAATAATATCCAGAAATCATGCTTTTTGATATTTACCCAAAGCAGCTGATAACTTATGTCTACACAAAACCATGCATACAGATGTTTATAGCAGCTTTATTCATAATTGCTGAAACTTAAAAGCAACTAAGATGTCTTGCAGTATGTGAATGGATAAGTAAACTGCGGTACAAGAAGACAATGAAATATAATTTATTGCTAAAAAAAAACGAGCTATCAGTTCATAAAAAGACAGGGAGAAATCTTGAGTGAACACTACTAACTAAAAAACAAGCAAATTGCAAAACGCTACATACTATATTATTCCAACTATATGGCATTCTGGAAAAGGAAAAACTACAGAGACTAGTAAAAAAAAAAAAAAATCAGTGATTACCAGGAGTTAGTGGGGAGGGAGTGATGAATAAGTAGAACACAGAAGATTTTTATGGCAGTAAAGTCTCTTCAGTATGACAATATAATGGTGGATGCACGTTGTTATGCATTTGTCCAAGCCCATAGAGTGTACTACACCAAAGTGAATCCTAATGTAAGCTACAGACTTTGGGTGATAATTATATATTGATGTAGTTTCATTGATGTAACAAATGCATCAGTCAGCTGTGGGATTTTCTCATTGGAGGAGGCTATCTCTGGGTTGGGGAAAAAGGTATATGGGAAATCTATCTTCTCTTTCAATTTTTATGGGACACTAAAATTGTTCTAAAAAGTAAAGCCTATTAAAAATAAGCAACTAAATAAATAAATATAATAGTTAAAATGAAAAACACAAAAATGGAATGTAAGAGCAGAGTGGTTACAGTGGTGAATGAATTAGTGAATGTAAAGGTACAAATGAGAACCGTCCCAAAAGATAACAGGATGTAAAAAATAAATGGTAGGGCATGAGAAAAATTAAGAAACCTTGAAAATACAAATAGAAGTTCCCATTTCTGAATGGTAAGAGTTTTAGAAAAGGAGAAAAAAAATACATATATAAATATGTATGTATGTGTGTGTATATGTACATTTGTACATGTACATACACTGAAATATATATGTAATATGCACATATATGTGTGAATTTATAAATACATGCACAATTCACACAAGTATATGACAAAAGGAAAGATAAAATGTTGAATAAGTAATGATTATATGATTTATAGAAATAAGGAAAAATGAAAGACCCCAGACTAAGAAGGTTCACCAGAAGTTAAACAACATAGATAAGAAAAATTCCTCACCTAGACATTTTTTAATAAAATTTGAAAACATCAAGATGAAAATGCATTTATTAACAGTCCCCAGAGAGAGAAGATCACATCTAAAAGAATAAAAATCAGAATGACAGTGGACACCTAACAGTGATATTTCTGATGATGAATTAATATTTTAAAACATTGAAAGTAAAAGATTTTGAACCCAGATTCTACATCTGTACTAATTATTAATTAAATATAAATATTCAATGCCTATTTCTTCAAATGTGTTATATCTCAAAAAATTTGCTACACAAAGGTTTTTGTCAGAAACAATTTTAAAGACAGAAGTATAGCCAGTGGATTCCGCAGAAGGGCATAACTCCATAGGATCCAGTCTTTGGGAATAATACAAAAATGAAACAAAGAAAATTTTATTTCAATTTTCCACTGAATTTTTACTGAATGTTAAAATACACACCCCCTCCTAGTTTCACTATGGGATTATTTGAGCACAAACAAAATCTTTAAGTGTTAACCTCAACCTGCCTGAAGTTGAAGTTGTTAACATATGTGCAGCAGGTTGTATTAATAACTGCACAAACTCCATCTTGTTTAGCTAGTAAATAACTCAACACTAGTCTGTTATTGAGAACTACATTTCCCAAAGAGTCTAGAGATTATTTAATTCCCTTTAGTGCCCACCTGTGTTGGTGGCTGAGGATTCCAGGGTTTGAGTCAAGTTCTTTAGTGTTGACTCATGGTGGAAAAGCTACCCCTGGGTGCCGCTAGTGTTGTTGCCGCCCCAATTCCCACCAGAGTTAATCCTATTGCTCGCTTAATTCTGGTGTTGCTGGATCCTTCTGGGTTTTACACTGTGACCCCTTGGGGGGCAAGGGTGGCCAGTATGCATTCACCTATGTTCTTCATTTTTGATATATAAGGGAAAACTACTCCTGAAACAACAGGTAGCTCCCCAGGGAGTTGGGAGTGGTTATGGAGTGTGTTTTTCCCACTCACAGCCACAAATAAAAATGAGCCCAGTTGGGGCACAAATAGAGGACCTACAGGGTGTAATGTCTATCCTTTTGTGTCAATTTGGAACTATAGAAATATTCTTCTCAAATGGTGGTGGCCAAACCATCTTTGTTTTCTAGAAGGAGCAGTACTCCCACGTTCCCAGATTAGGCAGTTGTTTTTCCCCTGCATGTTTTGTTCCAGGAGAAGCCATTATATATGGTGTCCTTGCTTACAGCCATTATATATGGTGTCCTTGCTTAGAAGTAGAATCCCATTTACCTCTCTGTGGTCCTTGGAACTTGGCAAGCAGAGATGGATCAGAGCCTCACAGGGAAGCTTCTGCCTTTTTGTCATTAACGCAAAAGTGGGTGCAAAAGATAGAATCATGAGTGTACTGGAGATATAAATACCCAACTTCCCAGTTCCAGGCAATAGTAGCAGGGATGGGGAGTTACATGGAACTCATTAGGTAAGGGAGAGTTGCACTTAAAAAGTAGGGGTTTGGGTACTTTGGGATTGCTGGTTAAGAGGTCTAGGGAGATGGCCATGAAAATTTCTAGATAAGCCAGAAGGTAAAGCTCTCTATCCTGGGGATATTGATGACTAATCTGGTGACCATAAAAATGATTTCCTAGTGCTATAGCTTTTGAAATATTTAATATAGAATTTTGTTTCCACCCACACTGGATCAGGGTAATGGGGAGAGTAAACAAGATGAACAGTGGCAGCACAGTGTCCAGATGGGCTTTAGAGTGACCTCTACACCCAACAAGTACAAAAAAGGTGTTTCCCAGGAGGAGCTGGTTGGCAAATTTGGTAGAAAAGAAGTATTACAATCAAGAAGAAGAGAAAACTTGATGTTTCTATTACTACCCACACCATCACGTTACCACTTTTGGCTGAGTGTTGATTTTTTAAAATAAGTATCAGAAGTCTTCCAAAGGTTCACAGATGTAGACTGTGGTGTCCTCCTTTTGTGCCTGCAACTCATAAGAAACAGGTTTTAATCCTGGACAGGGGTACCCAACTAGTGATTTCTTGAAGATTAACAGAAGTGGGGGTACTTAACAATAGCAAATAAGGGCTCTTTCATTTTGGTTGTAATTGATATTAGGGGAATCTTTCTTTAAAGTTTTTACAAAGACTAAGTCTTCCAGGAGAAGGCAATACTTTATTTTTATATTTTTGTAGGGCTTTGTGAACCTCGCCTAAATTTTAAAGGAGTCTTCTGGGTGTGTCTAACCCCCTGATTTTTGTCACGGCTTGAGTTCGCTTTTCAGGGATTTGGGAGAATTTCCTTTGTTCAAAGGACTTAGCGTCAAAAGACTTATATTCAATTAAACATTCTAGGCCAGACAGGAATGGAACTGGGCAGATACTCATTAGCCCTTGAATTATTTTTAAGCAATATAAGAGTCAAAAACTAAAACCCAGAAATAAGATTATATGTCAATAAGAGACCAGAGTATAAAATCAAACTATATTGAGAGAAAACACTGCTCCCACAGAGTTTTAAGTAAAAACACTTTAGCATCTGGCCATAATAATAGTCAGAACTGGAAGAAAAAAAGTCACAGGATCTGACAAAAAGCTAAAGGAGACAGTTACATGAATCTGAGGAGCTTTTAAAAGAAATAGGTTACAGGATTGTAAAACAAAATTTCTGCTAATTTTGCAAATTAGTATCTTAAGAAAATTTGGTTTTAGTATGTAGAATATTTTTAGGAAGTCTATTATAAATAATTTTATTTTAATTACAGCTAAAATTTAATCACAGAAAATTTCTTTCATATAGTTCCCTTCATGAACCTTATTATAACCTACACAGACCATCTACAACATGCTTTGACTTTATGACTTGTTTTACATTATCTCTTAAATAACCAGCCATTTTATTTTTAGAACAAGAACTTACCATATGAGATTCTTTTTTATACAATATTGCTCTTTTTTTATACTCTTCCTTGCCAAAAAATGTATTTTCTCTCTGTAACATTCTTTACATCTCTTGTTCTACTTATTGGTTCCATTATAGTTTGAACCTCTCTTTTAATAATTTCTGAATTAGACAGAAATTATTATTTTTCCCAATACATAATATGCTTATTTGGCAACTTTTTATAGACCTAGTAAGCAATAAATTCTGAACTGCCCACCAGACATTGGCATTCTGTAGGTGAAGATAACTTTATAATTTTAAGTTTTGTAACTAAGCAAAAAGCTCACTGTTCAAAGCCATTTTAACCATTCAAAAGCTACAAATGCCAGTGGCTCATCTTAAAGTTAACTTTTAGAAGACACAGCATTTTTTTTTTTTTTTTCAGACAGAGTTTCGCTCTTGTTGCCCAGGCTGGAGTGCAATGGCATGATCTTGGCTCCACGTTCAAATGACTCTCCTGCCTCAGCCTCCCTAGTAGCTGCGATTACGGGCATGCGCCACCACCCCCAACTAATTTTGTATTTTTAGTAGAGACAGGGTTTCTCCATGTTGGTCAGGCTGGTCTCGAACTCCCGACCTCAGGTGATCCACCTGCCTTGGCCTCCAAAAGTGCTGGGATTACAGGCGTGAACCACCATGCCCAGCCCACAGCATTTTTTTTTTTAACTAACAAATTTAGACTAGTAATTTGTTTGATTTACCAGCACTTTATTTATAAGCTAAATTGATGGCATGCAAGACACAACACACACTGCAATACCTGTATATACATTTAAAAAAATCAAACAAAGTGACAAGACAACTAAATTCAAGTTATTTATGAAATTGAGACCTGTCAACCTGGCCAAATTTTGTTTACCCTGAAAGGTACAGAAGACAGGAAGAGGCAGAAAGGGGATCCTATAGCATTAAATACAAAAGGAAGCGGGTGAATGGCCTTGCTCAAGGGGAAAACTCAGAGTCCCTGAGCCACTGGAGAGCTCACTCAACAGTGAAGACACCAAAGAAAGATATTCAGGTAGACACTTGTGTGCCACTGCGGCAAGCTGTCTATCAGGTCATGGGCCTGAGACCCCCAATAAACTTACTTGAGTAAGGTAGCTCATTAGGGCTAGTGGAAAGAGTTTATCTCTAGTATCGATGGCGAAGCTTTTCCTCTCTCATCAGGAATGGCTTGGATGTTCTCATTGCCAGTGGCCCTTTTGCTTATAGTAGACACACTAATTCTGGCCCACGGTCTGGCAAGCTGGGGCTCTTGTCTGGACATTCTAGATGTTGATCTCACAACACTTCCTCAGGATGGGTAATTCTGAGGTGGTGAGGACCTAAATACATTGAAAATAATTGTATTTTTTTGGCTATTGGTTTTTTTTTTTTTTTTTGTGCCTCTTCTTCTGCTTTGTCCCTGTTGTTGTAAATACCAAAGGCCATGTTTAAGAGCTGGATCATGGGAGTTTGAGGTTCTACTGCCGTTTTCACAGTTTCCTCCTAATGTCAGGGACAGATTAAGTAATAAAATGCATACCCAGGAGATCTTGCCCTTCCAAGGAGTCCAGATCTGTATTAAGCATATTTCCTGAGTGTCTTAATCAAGCAACCCTGAAATGGAGTGAGATTTTTGTTGTTTATGTGAATTATTTCTCTAACCTTGTCATAATTGATTGGCATAATTGCTCACTTTTTCTTTTGCTTTGTTTTTTTTCATAGCATAGCAAGCTGATGACAATACTTGCTAGCTATGACAAATTAAATTAAAGAACGTAGTGAACTTAAACTTCTCTGTAACCTTTTCCAGATCCTCTGAAAGCTGGCAAAATTTCCCTTGTATAAAATTAAATCATGCATATAAAATGGAACATGTAAACTGAGTATTCCTTCACTTTCACCAACTACCTCCCTACAATGAACACAAGTTTTATTTTAAGGACTGATATGAAGCCTCACTCCTGCAGGGACTGGTTGAGTTTAATTTATTGGACAGTTGGGGGTATAGGCTGAGGCTTGTTAAATAAGGGGCAGGGTTACAGGCAGGTTAGGCCTTCCAGGGGGAGCAACTATGAGGGAGTTCCTTAGCCATGGCTTTCTGGTGCCTGCAAGTAACATGATCCAGTAAAAGGCCATAAAAGCCTGAACAATAGATCTTTTCCCATTTTCCTTCTTTTTTATAGAAAATAATGCCTAATTGTAAAATAGCATTATAATGTAAAGAAACATGCCTAAGCCAGACATACTCATTTTTAAATTTGTATTGAACTCAAGAGGTGTTGCAATAGAAAATGAGTTTCTTTTTATTTAAATTGAATTTGAATTTGCTCCAATAGCCTAAAAGACGCCCTAGTGGAGAGTCTGCTGGAATGCTTGTCATTATCTCCATTGCTGACAAGAATTTCTACTGGACACAGAAGTTTCTGTAAATCTAGTGAGAGGGAAAGCAAGTGGGTCTTTGCTACTTTTCCCTTTTAAATTCTCACTTCCTGAACAGAAGGTATAAGTGTAGTTAACAACGTATCATGAGAATGGATTATAAGTGTTTACTGGTGAATGAAATATTATTAAAGAAGTATTTTTTATTAAGTAAAATGTAGAAGGAAAAGTATATATAAAGTTACAATAAAAAATAAAAATACTATTACAGAAAATTATAATTTCAGGCAAAAAACAAGAAAGGGCAAGACCAAGATAACCCTAGGCTGGGCCTCTACCCAACAATCCTAGAGAGAATGTGAGTGCTGAAAACCCCAGAGCATCTGGTGGCAGGGGGTGTCCAAGAATACCAAATGCCAAAAACACAGACTACCCGAGTACCAGCCAATGAGGGTCCCCACACCAAATGCCGGAAACCCCAGAGTATCTGGGAGCCAACCAACACAGAATCAACACAATGGGGGACCTCTCACAATCAAGTGTCCTGCCTTATACAATTGCCCAAATATAGTAAACAGAAAGTCAAAGCAACAAAACTGCCAACAAAAAATACATTTTAGAACTAAAAATATGATAGCTGGCAAAGCAATAAAAGTGATTAAAAGGACCACGGAAAGGGATGACAAGGACATGCTTTGGGGCACTCAAACAATGCGGTGCTTTTAACTGACCACTTAGCCAAAGGCTTTCATTCCCTAGCTCATCCAATATTATCAGCGGAGGGGGAAGAAGAGGGAACCCGCACACATCCACAAAAGACAAAATGGCACTGACTGATCTTCCACACGGGACTCAGGTGAAGGTCTCTTCAGGTTCCCCCAACATGGGTGGGCTCAGCTGCTGTGGTGGGAGAGGCCAGCATGAGGTCTGGCAACCCACCAGCCTGCTGGTCAGAACAGCAGGTCCCAAACAAGGCAGCATCACTATGGCTGCTTGCCCATTCACCCAACTCCGCAGCTTGCTTGGAAAGATGATGGCTCTTAAAAGTGCCTTTGTCTACCGTTAGCACTTGCAGTGTTAACAGTTCTTTGGTGTTACAGCCTCAGTGATGCAGCTATTGCAGCCTCAGTCACTGACTGCTTTGTTTTCTCTCCACTTGTTGCTGCTCTGCTCACCCGTGGTTGTCTCTTGCTGTTGCCTTGCCATCCTCCAACCACCACCTCTCTCACTGTCTCTCACACTGTTGTCTTATCTCTTATGCCCCCACATCAGGTGCCACCTGATGCAGAGCAGATCAGTCCCACACTGAGGTTTATCCAGGAAAGATTCTTGGCTCCACTCAGGAAAGAATTCAAGCGTGAGCCGATGGTAGAAGAAAACAGCTTTATTGAGGTGGCACAGTTCCTGCAGAACAGAGCAACCTCATAGGCAGTGTGTTGAGAGTAGCAGCTCGGGGAAGTCCTGCAGTCATATTTATATCCATTTCTAATTATATGCAAATTAAAGAGCAGTTACTCAGAAATGTCTAGAAAAAGGGTGGTAACTTTGGGGCTGTTGCCATGGAAAGAGATAACTTCTGGGTATTGCCATGGCAATGGTAAACTGACATGGCAAATGTGGGCATGTCTTAGGGAGAGGTGCTTTCACCTCTTGCTTGTTTCAACCTTCAATCTGGTCCAACATAAAGTCCTACCTCCTACCTCAATCTTACTTATTTGATGTTAAATCATTTAATAGAAGATATGTATTAGAGTCATAAATTTGGAAGGTGAATACGTTTCAATGAAAAAAATACAAAAAAAAGCTGTATATTTATAAAAAAGGAAATTGAGATGCAAAGGGGTCTTCAGAATTTCGAACCAGTAAATTACAGAGGATGAGTCTCAAACTCTGATATGTTTACCTCCTAGTGCCATGACTTTTCTGTAGTAATTCTTCCTTGTTATTTTTTAGTTTTAGTTTATTTTTAATGTACATTTTATGCAAGACATTCAGGTAAGGATAAAAAGGTGACCATACATAAATTCTAAAATAATGAAGACAGTTTTAAATGCCATAGGAGAGAGGTACAAGCAAAGAGGTGCACATAGAATTGTTTGTTAAAGACTTAGTGGAAGAATAAATATATCAAATGGCTTCAAAATAGAAGCAGCTTAGGAT
>NW_012115066.1:7196741-7209960 GCF_000951035.1 Colobus angolensis palliatus | reverse complement strand
GAGAGGGAATGAGCCAGGAAGGAAGGAGCAACAGAAGTGAGAGAGGGAGGGAAGCAATGAACAAATGAAAGGTCTTAAATAGTAGGCTGAGGATTTTCAAATTAATTCAAGAGAAAAACGGTTTAACTAATGTTATTTTGTTTTTCAAGATTGTCTGCTGGCTTCCTTCCAGCAAATGCAGTTCAGAATTGGTGATCGTAGGTGTATAGAATTTTGGTTTTAGTCACATAAATGTATGATTCTTACTGTCCCTTTCTTGGGATGATAACCCGAAAGAGGGAAAGCAAGTAGCATTTCATGCAGGGGGGCCAGATAAATTATAAGTCCAGTCAGAACCCAAGCAAAATAAACAATGCTTCTGAAACACAAGTTATGACCAAAAAGAATGGATGAATTATTACTTTGGTATTTTCTTTGTTATTTATGTCCAGAAATCGATCAAGGTGAAGGAACAGAATAATTTATAAATCAGGTGCCGTCAAGTACTTGTGACTCCCAACTGGTATAACCTGTCCCAGAATTCCTGTAAGATTTGATGACAATAGAAAATAATCTTATTATAAGCCTGACATTAATCATCAAATACATATTATTCCAACCTGATATAAAAATATGGATTAAAAATACAATAGCTGCTGAAAAGAGAAGTGCCCACTGACTGTATAAAACCATTTCTCCTTCCTCACCACACCTTGTTTAATAAAAATAGATGTAGGTGATGGAACATTTATTATGGAGACAAGTTAACCAAAAAGACCTGTCAATTTGATGGAGGAGGTTATTTGTTCAACAAAATATCCAAGCACATGAAGCAATCTGGAAATCCAATAGGAAAGCAGAGACAGCCTGCTTCCTGCTTTTGCTTTCCCCCACCTGTCTTTTTGGCCAGAAATAAATATCTGAAGAGAATTGATTAAAAGTATATACAGCTTCATGAACATATTTTGCTTCATCAAATTCAGAAGGACTAGAAGGTGACTGGTCATCTCATGAGAGCAGAATTTAGAACAAGGATCTTGTTAGAAACTACTAGTCAATCAATCTCTCTTTCTTTCTAGCAGTTATGTGGTCTCCAAACCCATTTCATTTGATGGACCTACACTCATGTGGTCAGTCTTTCAACTAAACTACATTAACTAAATTAACTAAATTAATAGAAATCTGATAAATAATTTAGAATTCCAACAAATCAGTTTAATAGTAAAAGATAAAGATTTATAATTGGCAGGCAGAACAAATGTTTCCTATCAGCCTATTACTGTACCATTTTTCTATAGGCTGCCTGTTAAGAAAGGTTCTAATTGGAAGGTATTTTGGTGATCAGAAAAAGAGAAGTTAATTAGGCAGTATCAATGGCTCATGGCACCAACATCTACGTAGTGCCAGACTGAGCTGTTTTTGTTTGTTTGTTTCTCTCTTTTTCAGGAGCTGTTTACACTGTGGTCCAAACCATCTTCAATTTTTAGTAGCTTAAAGCGACGTAGGTTTATTTATCACACATACCACATGTCCGTGTTGAGCTAGTGCTCGTGCTGGCTCAGGGTTTCAGCCTGAAGAGGGCCTTCACCATCAGGAATCTCACCAATTATTGCTCCAGGGGAAAGGAGGGAGGGCAAATTGTACACTAACTCTTAACTGCTTAGCCTTGGAAATGAAAGACAAAGCTTCCTCTCATATTGCATTTGCTAAAGAAAGAAAGATGGTTGTGCTTAATTTCAAAGCACAGGACATTTCAAACAAATTCCACACCATTACAAATGAGAATTAGAATATTACAAACAGCCCTATTATCTTTCAAAACATTTTTGCTGTTGTGTTCCGCTTTTCTAAATACACTTTTTCTTTTTCATAGTAAGTTGTACTAAATGTCTGTAGTGTGGTTTTAGATTTACTAATGGGATACATTCAAATTCTCCTAAGTGTAGTCATTTAACTGTCATGTGTTTGGTGTCTAAACACAGCAATACTTTTATTGCTTAGTGGAGTGGAGTGGAGGTTACTTCCACAGAGAACTGATCTCAACCATTATTTGTTGACTCTGTTAAGTTACTATGCTTTAAAGGTCTGCATGCTGCTATTACTTCCATGTACACACATCCAGAATCATCTTTTAACTCTTCCAGATTAGTAACAAGATGGGTTCGAGTGCTCTTGTTCTGGGAAATTGAAATCCACTGAGATTATGTGATAACTGTTTATTTGCCAGTTGCACCGAGCTAAGGCTCATTTTTCAGAAGGAAAATTGTTCTTTCCTGTCTATAGACTATATCCACAATTTAATCAAAGACAATATGATGTGGTAGAAAAGGTTACAGACTTTGGAACCAGATAGATACGGATCTCAGTATAGACTTTTTTACCTATCATTGTGGCTGCTTTGGGTGCCAACCTCTTTCAGATTCTTTTTCCTCAGGTATAAAACGACACAATGGTACCCAAATAGGAGTGTTGTCATTAGTTAATGTTACAAATCAAATGTGCCCAACATAGAGCCTGACATAAGAAAGACTACTTCCATTTCAGAAAATGACATTTGCTATAGTAGCTTTCTGAATATTTGCCAGAAGACACAATGTGAAACAGGGAATATTCTCCAAACAATGTGTTTATTCACCTCTGTTTAGTGAAGTCCTAAAGGTGTGTACCTAGCACAGTGCCTGGCACACAGTAAATACTATACTTCCCAAATGTTTGTAGAAAGAAACTTTTTAGAATGTAAACCAATAGTAGCTGCAGGTCTAGTTAATGGGAATCCTGCAATTGCTAATTTTCCAAAACAAAACTTCACACTCTTGAGGGAGGAAGAAATTAAATCTTGTTGTAATTTATACTCCATCTGAGGCTGTATTCTGCTATGATCCCATTCAGGCTGCCTACAAATAAATAGTTATAAAACATAGACCCTGATAGAAATTCAAAGTCCTATTGCTTACATCCACTCTCTGTTTTTTCCCTTCCATTTTGTTTTTCTCACAAGCATTATAAAAATAAACAATCCCTGTTGAGTTATTTCTGTCCCCATCCATTTCTTTTCAGAAGCTAACCATTCAGGGGAAATAAGCTCTAATTTATTTTTTTCTCTGTATTTAGCAGGACAACTAATCTTGATTTTAAAAAGCTGTCTAGAGTGTTTGTTTTTGCCTTTCCTATTAGCCTGGACAGATTTCATTAGTAACCAAAACATAAAAATGCCAACATGTATTGGCCTCCAGATTGGTATGCCTCTCCAAAGCATTTTCCAGGCCTTGGGATGCCACCAAACCAAGCCTTGAGGTTGAATGGTCACTACACTTATGTTTGAGGGTATTACATTTTATGTATTTCTCTAGGGGTGTTTGCTAGGCCTTTCTTTACTCCTCTTTGAGATTGCCATACACCCATCTCCCTCTCATTCCTATTCCTTCTTACGGATGTAAGACACTGGTAGCTGCCTCAGCCTTCCTTACAATTCTGACTCCTGTCATCTATATGCTGAGTACTTTCAGCACCCTAACCTCTTAAGTATCTAAACTTGCAATGCCTCACATTGAAAAAAAAAAAACAATATTCCATGTGAAATATCATTGAATGTGAGAAGAATTCATATGCTAGAATACAAATTGATTCCATTGTCTACATTTTCTGAAAGAAAAAGTAAAGATTCTAATGTGTTGGCTAGATCATGAAATCTTATCTATATTCCAAAGTCAGTAAGAATGATAATTTGTAATTAGTTCAATGGTGCTTTGACTTTAGTTTACTGCAAAGTAAAAAACAGTGCAAAGGAAATACATAAATTAAGGATAAGAGTGAGGGTGGTTCCCCAATGTCACCCTAGTTTGTCTGAAAGATGCACCTTAAGTTCAGAGGTCAAGGCACCCCTACAAGAGAGGAAAAAATGTTTCTTAAGAAAGTCAAAACCTTTTCTATGGCTTATAGGCTGTATCAGTACTCGAGGGTCCATACTAGTACTATAAAAGGCATCCTTCCTGATACCACAGTTACAGATACCTGATGTTCATAAATGTGGCCATGGCTTTCTATATCAATTTGTAAGCTTCAAAATTGTTGAGGACATTAAAAAATAACCTATGCTAATTTATAAAAAATACCCAGACACCATCAGTGTTATGACACATTGTGAAAACCTGCTTTGTTAGAGCCCACTTTCATTTGCTCATCATGGAATTGATAATGCTTAGTGCCTTTTCTATAAATAGTGCTAATATTTAATGAGATGAGAGGAAATTATGCAGTTCAAATGGAGGGGCATATACAACAAAAACATCAAAAAACAAACCTTGCCAACATATGTAACAAGTAAGATCCAGTAGTGAGATCAAAAGAAATATGCCTATGAAGAAAAATGTAAGTGAAAAGTTGAATTCATCATCTTTTTAAAAGCATTAGAGAATGAAAGAATACATATAAGGAAAACAAGTTATATAAACAATTTATACTCTTGATCTAATTGTGTCATATTGGACAAATTACTTCATCTTTTTCATCTGAATAAATAGGCATTTGATTATATAATTTACTAAGATTTCTTAGATTTTTCCGTATTTATTATGAGTAGTACTTTTATAAACTTGTGAGGAAACCTCAAGTAATAAACTAAGGTCAGTGTGTGTTTAATTTAGTGTTTTACATATTTCTTCCTAATAAACAATAACTTTTTAATATTTCAGCTGGTCAATGTATATGTGGGAAGTCTGACAATTTAGTTCAGTTTCTGAATGCTTTATTTCATATCAGATTGGCAAACAGAAATGAAAACATTATCACCAGCCATCTCTGGCACCTCCTTTTCTAACAACTCCTGTCGATATAGGTGAAAATGACCTGGACCTCAAAAATGGGAAAGAAAATAAGGGGACAGAATTTCAATCCCTACTGTCCATGGTGTCTATGGAAATCCCGTAAAATATTTTAGCTTTACAGGAGAAAAATTCAAGGTGGACTGAAAAGTTACAAGCATCTTCCCATAAAATAATAACCACTGTAATTGAATATGGACAAGACAAATGAGAAAAGCAACCAACTTTCTGATGAAATATTTAATGGAAATATTACTTAATAGGATGAACTGCTGATCTGAAGATGCAGGGTCCACTGAGGAAGAGCAAGGAGTGCTTTGGGCTGAAGCTAAACAGATATAGAAGCTGTTCTCTTTGATAGATTAAGAGGAAAACGGCGATACCTAATTTAGTGGAAAAAAATTTTCACTGTTTTCCTTCCTTTTTCTCGCTAGGATTCATTTTCTCCCCTCCTTTCCTTTTTTATGTTCAAGAAAAATGTTTAATGCATGACAAACAGAAAGTGAAGACCCTCATGTATTCATTTATTCAGTATATTTAAAATATACTTTAAACTTTTAAAAATGCTAAATTATAGTGAATATTGATTCTGGGAGAGACTAACAAGTTGGTTTCACTCTTATCCCTTTTAAGATCACTCTTTCCCTGTTAAATTTTTTTATATACAGAAAGCTCTTGTGGTTTTTCTTCAAATGTGTTGAATATTCTGTTGTTTCATGTTCTAAGTCATATCCATTACAGGACACATAATCCCTCACACCCAGAAGTTCCTCTACTCAAACGCTTGCTACCTCCTCACCCCTCAAGTCATTATTGAGCCTGGAATTTTCCATCATCATTACCTGCAGATCTCTAGCATGGGCTGGTTTAAGATTGATGATCTTTAGAATAAGTGGGATGCTGTGCATAATGGCTCAGCAGGCTGCCTTCAAGTCGAGGTGCACTCCTTGCTACTTTCACCATGCATTTATTGTGCTGTCCGACCTGCCTTCCATTGATTAGGGTCCATTCACTGTGGTGTGACAGAATATAAAAAGTAAACTTTTTGAATTGAAATGCTGCCTTCATCTCAACACTTGGCTGTAGTTGGAGAATCCACTTCCAAGATGTTGAAATTGCATAACTAGTAAATTGGTATTGACTGTTGGCAGGAGGCCTTCATTCTCACACATGGACTTCACCACTGGGGTTCTTGAGTATCTTTATGGCATGACAGATGGCTTCCTCTAGAGCAAGTTCCACAAAAGGAAACATCTGTAATGATTTTTATGACCCAGGCTCAGAAGTCACACACCATCATTACTGCAACTTATTAATTGGTTACACAGGTCAGCCTTTTTATTTGTGCTGGGCAGTACTACATGAGTGAATGAATAGCATGAAGTGAGAATTATTGAGAGTCATCTTGGAAGCTGGATAAGAGGGGTTTTAGATATTTTGTGTTTACAATGGTGTATTTGTAGTTAAAAAGAGAGACTTTTAGATTGCATCGTTATTACCCAAAAGTCACTCCCTTCCTGCTCCTGTATTCATCATGTTTGCTATAAACATTCCCAAAATCTCAGTGGAGCAGCACTTATTTCCTTCTTACATGAGTTTTCAGTGGCTGTGGGTCACACTGTTTCTCTATTTTGTTCTCTTCTTCTTTGCCCCATGTATTTTCTCACATTTCATTCGCCAAGCAAGTCACATGCCCAGGCTGATAATGGAAAGTGGAAATATATTCTCATAAAGAGTATGGCAAGGGAGTTGATACTATCATCTACATCACTTATAGTAGCAAAATAATGGCCCTCAAAGATGTCCATCTTTTAATTCCCAGAACCTGTGAATATATGACATTATATGGTAAAAGGAACATGAAAGCTGTAGATGGAATTTATGTTGCTAATGATCTGACTTTAAAATAGGGAGATTGTCCTGGATTATCTAAGTAGACCCATTTTAGTCAAAAGAGTCCTTAAAAGTGGAAAAGACAGACTAAATAGGAACTTCAGGGAGATGGTTCAATGAAACAGACTCAGCCCAACATTGCTGGTTTTAAAGGTTGTGAAAGGGAGGAAAGAGCCCAGGAATGCAAATGGCCTCTAAAAGTTAGGAAAAGCAAGGACATGGTTTCTCCTCTGGAGCCCCAGAAAGAACACAGTCTTGATAACACATTGATTTTTGCCCAGTGAGATCCATTCTCTAGAACTGTAAAATGCTGTCAAATTAAAAACAAATTCAGACTTAGGAGAGACTTTATTTAAAAGGATTACTGCAAGAAACGGAAGAGAACTATTGTAATAGCGGGAACTATTGTGATAGACAGAACACTGATTATAAACTCTTTAAGCCTCTCAAGAATTAAGCAAAACAGCTTTTCTTTTATTGGGAGGAGTAAATAATGCTAAAAGAATTCAATGTATAGAAGTGGGATGAAAAGTTTGGGCCTGATAGGATAGTAGATCAGAGAATTTTTTTTTTTTTTGAGACAGAGTCTCACTCTGTTGCCCAAGCTGGAGTGCCGTGGTGCCATCTCGGCTCACTGCAATCTCCGCCTCCTGGATTCAAGCAATTCTCCTGCCTCGGCCTCCCAAGTAGGTGGGAATACAGGCACGTGACACCAGGCCCAGCTAATTTTTTTGTATTTTTAGTAGAGACAGGGTTTCACCATGTTGATCAGGCTGGTCTCAAACTTCTGACCTTGTGATCCACCCACCTTGGCCTCCCAAAGTGCTGGGATTACAGGCATGAGCCACCATGCCTGGCCTAGACAATGTTTTACCCTGAGGTCAGCATATTCTTAGAGGGACATTTCAGAAGAGGCTGAGTGCTGGTTTAAGTTCAAGGACATGGGGGATGGAATAAATCTTAACCAAACTTCAGTTAGAAAGAATTTTGTTCTAATTTATTAGTGGAAACAGTTCACCTAATCAGAAGAAGTAAAGAATGGAAATTTGGAGGGTGTATATCTGGCCTTGCCATACATAAACAATGATGGCATTCCTAAGTCTTAGGCTATGAAAAGGGTGGCTCTTTGCAGTAAACCCTTTCCCAAGATACCAAAGAGGAAGGAAGGATTAACCTTGATTAGCCTGCACTGTGTTCCAGGAGTACAGGGTTCAGGTAAAATTCAACATTGTCAATAATAAATTTGTATTGCTGAAGTAATTCAGTTTGTGGTAATTTGTTATGGCAACAACAGAAACATGATACACTATCCTTTCCATGTGACTTACAGTGTTTTCCCATATCACAGACACAACTAACATACAACTATCAACATTTAACATGAGCAGGAAATAAATGTTGGTTGTTATAAGCCATGTTGATATATTGATACTCACAGTAAGTGCTGATAAAATATTATCTCATAGATTTGTTGAAAGATACAATAAATATAGATATACAAAGTGAATATATAGAGTAAATATATATACATATATTTACACAGATGCATATAAAATGCACACACATACACAAACACACACATGCACACAAATTGCCTAGGACACAATAAGCACTAAATGCAAGCAATTATTGATTTTGTAGAAAATATTGTTAACTTTCATTATTATTAGACACTCCAGTAGAAATGCTAGGTTATTGGTTATATTTCTATGTCTAGAGTTCAGGGGAGAAGGCTACAGCGGAAAAAAATGAGAGTCTACAGCCTGTATACACTCTATGATATCATCACCTTGAGACAAGGAAGAGTGTGGTGTATTGGCCAAATATGAGTAAGAGGAAAAACAGGAGCAAATACTGTCCCAGAAGCAAACAACAAGAAGAAAACACATACATGCACACACATACACACACACACACACAAGTTCAAAGAGAGAATAATCAACTGTATCAAATACTGCTGATGGGAAAGTAATACAATTAAAAATGAGCCATTGCATTTAGCCAAGTAGAGACTATTGGTAATCTTGACAAGCAATGTTTCATTGGAGTGGTAGAGACACAATCACAGTCTGATTGAAGTGGTTGTAAAAGAGATGAGTGAAATAGAAAAAGCAGGCCGGGCGCGGTGGCTCAAGCCTGTAATCCCAGCACTTTGGGAGGCCGAGACGGGCGGATCACAAGGTCAGGAGATCAAGACCATCCTGGCTAACACAGTGAAACCCCGTCTCTAATAAAAAGTACAAAAAAAAAAACTAGCCGGGCTAGGTGGCGGGCGCCTGTAGTCCCAGCTACTCGGGAGGCTGAGACAGGAAAATGGCGGGAACCCGGGAGGCGGAGCTTGCAGTGAGCTGAGATCCGGCCACTGCACTCCAGCCTGGGCAACAGAGCGAGACTCTCTCTCAAAAAAAAAAAAAAAATAGAAAAAGCAAACATAATAAGCTGTTTGAAACAGCTTTTCTTTAAAAAGGAGGAAAGAAGAAAGGTAGTAGTTGGAGAGATATGTGAAGTTCAATAAGGTTTTTATTGTATTTGTTTTACTATTTTACATATGGGAAATATAAAGCATATTTATATTAATAGAGAGATGATACACTTTATGAAATTAGCAGGAGATGTTGACAGTGTAGGATCGAGTGGAGAATTGCTGAAAACATATTCTTTAAGAGGCCAGAAAGGATAGTTCCTCCATGGTAAAAAGAAGAACAGCACAGAATTAGAATGCAGGTGCAAATATAGTAAACAATTAGACTGTGGGAACACACAGTCATTTTCACCTGATTGTGTTTATTTTCTAGTGAAAGAGTGAACACTGTTATCAGCAGATAATGAAGATAGAGGTGGGATTGAGCAGAGAGTCAAAGGTGGGAAATGGTCATTGGGAAAATGAAAGAGTGGGTGAAATAAGGAATGTAGTAGGATTGTTAAGCAGCACTGAAAACGCACTTAGTGTTGGTGGCCACTAATTTAAAGTGAGATCAGTCAGCCTTGTTGTTTTTCTTCACTCACATACATCTGAGCAAATGTGGAAAAAGAACAAGCAGAGAATTTGATATAACCAGAGCTGGGGTTTTGTCAGCTAAGTGGTCAAAGGAAGAAGAGGGAAAGGAAGTGAGAGTATAATAGTCAATGGTTTAGAGGAAGGATGGAATCTATAGCTATGCATGAAGGGATGTGAACTTAGAGGAGAAACAGTTCAAACATCAGATGAGCAATAGAGTGCAAACTCCAACAAGTAAAAACACCTAATGAAGTTATGATATTAGAAATAATGTATTAGAAAGATTCAGCTGAGGCTCAATGGAATACTTGACATTGGGATATTGCAAATGATCAGTCGTTGGAAAAAACAGTGGAATAAGTGTCTGAGCTGAGGAAAATGTGAGAATGCTGGGCGAGAAGAGGTCAAGAAAATGAGAGGCTGAGACTTTGAAAGAATTGTTCATTTGAATATTGAAATCTCTAAGAACTAAGAAATTAGTATTATTGGAGTGATGTTGAAATGTATTTATTTAGATCTTCTTGTATTATATGCCTTGGGGAGAAAGGGAGAAAGTTAAAACAGAGAAGAACAAAATGAAAAGAGATAATATATCTTTCCTCATGGACTTCTCAATCTTGTCGGAGCCGACCCTTCCTGAGGATATACACAGAGCTGGGTTTCAGTTATGATGGGAAAAGTTTTCTTCAAAGTAATTTCTATTACTAATTTTTCATATGATTTAGTCAACTGTTGGGCACCTTTTTCTATTAACCCTTTATTCTTTGCAGTTGTTTCTTTTGACTTCTAATTCAAAACTATAAGTGTACTTAATTTTCACTCATGGGAAGATTTTTTTCCTGGACATCAAATTCCAAACTACATTCTCTTAAAATATCATAAGATATCCTGCTAAAAATCAGGGGTAGAGATGTAACAACGACAGTACTAGTGACAAAAATCCCACATGAATTTGGCTGGTAGTCTTTAACTTTTTGTAAGTTGCAGAGTATAATAAGGAATCAGTGCAGATAATCCATTTACATGTGGAACTTAATTTCCAAAATATAGGCTTCCTCTAAGTCCTTCATTTACCTAAAATGTGTTTTTTAATGAAAGAACTAGATATAGGGAAGACTCACTGCATAGCATGTGCTTAAAGCATAGCTCTGGATGTTATAAGTAAAACTGAAGCATGCATTGTGAAAATTAAAATAACATTCAGAGAAAATACTTAAAGAAATAATAAAATTCTATCAAAAAGGAGATGCTCAGAGTATATAGGCTTTATCCAATTGAGGAAAATGAAAACAAATCAACCAACAAGCAAACAAACAGCTAACCTCAAATAGACATTTCTCTGAACAACTTCACTATGAGTCTGCAAGGTATCTCTCTCTTTCATCCCATTCCACATACATATACATACAATTAATGTAGACCACTCACTTGCAGACAGAGCTCATGAGTGAAACCCGGGTAAAATCTTTCAGATTATCATTTCTTAGGCCACTTTCAGCAATCAGGTTTTATGCTTTTATGTTTCTTCAGCCTTTCCGTGTTGTTAAACGTAGATAACACAGATATATGCATGTCCTTGTATTAGGTGCTCTTGAAAAATGGAGGCTTCCAGGTGCTTAAACTAAATAGTCACTCTATCCTCCACTAGCAGAGATCTCATCCTGATATTAATTTCTAAGTAGATTGGGCATCTCTTACCAACAGTGAAACTGAACTCCATCACATGTCAACTTGTTTGATTAGAAAACCAAAAGTTACTTTCTCCTGGGAAAATTCATGGTCTTTTTGCCATATTGCACAAAACTAGGTGGGGTGAAGAAAATAATGGAAAGAAATTAAAAGAAACAACCTACTCAATAATAAACATGAAAAGTCACAAAAAGCAATTATATAGAAGTTCCGGCCAGGCACATTGGTCCATGCCTGTAATCCCAGCACTTTGGGAGACCAAGGCAGGTGGATTGCCTGAGCTCAGGAGTTTGCGACTAGCCTGGCCAACATACATGGTGAAACCCTGTCTCTACTAAAATACAAAAAAGTACTCAGGGGAGGCGGCGTGCACCTGTAGTCCCAGCTACTCAGGAGGCTGAGGCAGAAGAATCACCTGAACCCGGGAGGCAGAACGTTGCAGTGAGCTGAGATCACGCCACTAAACTCCAGCCTGGGTAACACTGCGAGACACCATCTCAAAAAAAAAAAAAAAAAAAAAGAAGAAGTTCCACAAAACTAACAGGCTACCCAGAATAACTATTTCAGTATCCCAAATTAATTTTTTTAAAAATAATATCGAAGCCCATCAAGATTATGGCTGGGGTGAGGGGTGGGGGACATAGAAAAGAAGGGAGGAAAGACAGTGAGAAAGTACACTCACAAGGAAGGACTGAGGAGGCTCAACACTTAGTGAAGAAATGGAGAATCGTCATTTATTTTTCTCCACCATGCTATACCTGAAACGTGTAGACATGCTGTTGTGTATATATGTGTGGGTATGTGTACGTTTGCATGCATGCATGTGTATATTTCTATGTGCACACACATGTATATTTCTTCTGGTTATGTGAATGTTTCTGTGATGCTTAGGGTTTTTTGTAGTCAAGGGCAAATAAAATTCCATTTTACACTTGATGAAGACCAACATTTGTCAAAGTTAGACTTCTGACTCTGGGCCTCTACTTATTAGTTTATATCGATATATAGGTCTCTCATATAGAAAGGCAATACTATTGACACACAATAACAGAGCATAGACTTAAAATTGCTACTCTAAGAAGGTTCTGCACGCTTTTACATGCTGATATATATAGCATAACAGTTGAAGTTAAAGCCAATTCCAAAATAAGATGAACTAAACCCACATAATAAAAATGGATAACATTATTTAGATCTTACAATATGTCATGTACTATGTTAAGCACTTTCTTTTTTTTAGGTTTTCTTAAACTTTTTTTTTTCTCAAAATGATTTTCTTTTTTTTATTATTATACTTTATGTTTTAGGGTACAAGTGCACAACATGTAGCTTTGTTACATATGTGTACATGTGCCGTGTTGGTGTGCTGCACCCATTAACTCATCATTTACATTAGGTATATCTCCTAATGCTATCCATTCCCCTCCCTCCACCCCACAAAAGGCCCTGGTGTGTGATGTTCCCCTTCCTGTGTCCAAGTGTTCTCATTGTTCAGTTCCCACCTATGAGTGAGAACATGAGGTGTTTGGTTTTCTGTCCTTGCGATAGTTTGCTCAGAATGATGGTTTCCAGCTGCATCCATGGCCCTACAAAGGACATGAACTCATCCTTTTTTATGGCTGCATAGTATTCCATGGTATACATGTGCCATATTTTGTTAATCCAGTCTGTCATTGATGGACATTTGGGTTGGTTCCAAGTCTTTGCTATTGTGAATAGTGCCACAATAAACATATGTGTGCATGCGTCTTTGTAGCAGCATGATTTATAATCCTTTGGGTATATACCCAGTAATGGGATGGCTGGGTCAAATGGTATTTCTAGTTCTAGATCTTTGAGG
>NW_012115066.1:7177372-7196240 GCF_000951035.1 Colobus angolensis palliatus | reverse complement strand
TTTAAAGTAGTTTTTTCCAATTCTGTGAAAAAAGTCATTGGTACCTTAATGGGGATGGCATTGAATCTATAAATTACCTTGGGCAGTATGGCCATTTTCATGATATTGATTCTTCCTATCCATGAGCATGGTATGTTCTTCCATTTGTTTATGTCCTCTTTCATTTCATTGAGCAGTGGTTTGTAGTTCTCCTTGAAGAGGTCCTTCACATCCCTTGTAAGTTGGATCCCTAGGTGTTTTATTCTCTTTGAAGCAATGGTGAATGGGAGTTCATTTATAATTTGGCTCTCTGTTTGTCTGTTATTGGTGTACACGAATGTTTGTGATTTTTGCACATTGATTTTGTGTCCTGAGATTTTGCTGAAGTTGCTATTAGCTTAAGGAGATTTTGGGCTGAGACAATGGGGTTTTCTAAATATACAGTCATGTCATCCACAAACAGGGATAATTTGACTTCTTATTTTCCTAATTGAATACCCTTTATTTCTTTCTCTCGCCTGACTGCCCTGAACAGAACTTCCAACACTATGTTGAATAGAAGTGGTGAGAGAGGGCATCCCTGTCTTGTGCCAGTTTTCAAGGGGAATGCTTTCTCTGTATTTCCTGAATTTGAATGTTGGCCTGCCTTGCTAGGTTGCAGAAATTCTCCTGGATAATACCCTGCAGAGTGTTTTCCAACTTGGTTCCATTCTCCCTGCCACCTTCAGGGACACCAATCAGATGTAGATTTGGTCTTCTCACATAGTCCCATATTTCTTGGAGGCTTTGTTCATTTCTTTTTTACTCTTTTTTCTCTAAACTTCTCTTCTCGCTTCATTTCATTCATTTGACCTTCAATCACTGATACCCTTTCTTCCAGTTGATCGAGTTGGTTACTGAAGCTTGTGCATTTGTCACGTAGTTCTCATGTCATGGTTTTCATCTCTATCAGGTTGTTTAAGGACTTCTCTACATTGGTTATTCTAGTTAGTCATTCATCAAATCTTTTTTCAAGGTTTTGAGTTTCGTTGTGGTGGGTTCATAGTTCCTCCTTTAGCTCGGAGCAGTCTGATCGTCTGAAGCCTTCTCCTTTCAACTTGTCAAAGTCATTCTCCATCCAGCTTTGTTCCATTGCTGGCGAAGAGCTGTGTTCCTTTGGAGGGGGAGAGGTCCTCTGATTTTTAGAATTTTCAGCTTTTTTGCACTGCTTTTTCCCCATCTTTGTGGTTTTATCTACCTTTGGTCTTTGATGATTGTGACATACAGATGGGGTTTTGGTGTGGATGTCCTTTCTGTTTGTTGTTTTTCCTTATAATAGGACCCTCAGCTGCAGGTCTGTTGGAATTTGCTTGAGGTCCACTCCAGACCCTGTTTGCCTGAGTATCAGCAGCAGAGGCTGCAGAAGAGTGAATATTGCTGAACAGTGAATGTTGCTGTCTGATTGTTCCTCTGGAAGCTTCGTCTCAGAGGTGTACCTGGCCCTGTGAGGTGTGAGATGTCAGTCTGCCCCTAGTGGGGGACGTCTCCCAGTTAGGCTTCTCAAGGGTCAGGGACCCACTTGAGCAGACAGTCTGTCCGTTCTCAGATCTCAAACTCCATGCTGGGAGAACCACTACTCTCTTCAAAGCTGTCAGACGGGGACATTTACATCTGCAGAGGTTTATGCTGCCTTTTGTTTGGCTATGCCTTGTTCCCAGAGGTGGAGTCTACAGAGGCAGGCAGGCCTCCTTGAGCTGCGGTGTACTCCACCCAGTTCGAGCTTCCCAGTCACTTTGTTTACCTACTTAAGCCTCAGCAATGGCGGGCGCCTCTCTCCCAGCCTCGCTGCCGCCTTGCAGTTAGATCTCAGACTGCTGTGCTAGCAATGAGGGAGGCTTCGTGGGCGTGGGACCCTCTGAGTCAGGCATGGGATATAATCTCCTGGTGTGCCGTTTGCTAAGACCCTTGGTAAGTGCAGTATTAGGGTGGGAGTGACCCAATTATCCAGGTGTTGTGTGTCATGGTTTCCCTTGGCTAGGAAAAGGAATTCCCTTCCCCTTTGTCCTTCCCAGGTGAGGCAATGCCTTGCCCTACTTTGGCTCTCACTCGTTGGACTGCACCCACTGTCATGCACCCACTGTCCGACACACTCCAGTGAGATGAACCCAGTACCTCAGCTGGAAATGCGGAAATCACCCGTCTTCTGTGTCACTCATGCTAGGAGTTGGAGGCTGGAGCTGTTCCTATTCAGCCATCTTGGTGCCACCTGTTTAGCACTTTTATTTGATTATCGTATTTGATTGTCCCAAAAACCTATTGAGGGAGCTACTACTATTATGTCTAGTTTGTAGATGAGGAAGCTCAGATTTAAATAATTATAGATGAGAAAACTCAACTTCCCATGATTATATACCTGGATAAAGAGTGGCAGAGGTGTATGAAAGTACATCATCTTATTCCAGTGCCAACTATTAACCAGTGCATTATATTCAAGATAACCTTGGACCAAGTAGGCAGAGATTAACACTCATTGCAAACCACAGATCATTCTCTAAATGATTCCAGTCAGAATAAAGAATCTATAAACCCACTATTCGAACAAGAGAGAAAAGAAGATATAGAAGATTATATGTATACATGCATATATAAAGAATATTGTATAGATAGATAGATATAACGTTCATGGCAATGCAGTGACATTGCTCAGAGGATAAAACATAGAAGAACCTCTCAGCACTCACAAATGTCCTAAATATAATATAAAAATGCATTTCTTGTCATGCTTAATGACTATCTACTGCCACTTGGAGTGACTGGAGCTTCTTTTGTAGATTTTTGTTGTTGTTGTTGAAAACCTATCTTTCTCTGTTTGTCAAACCCAACAGAATCCATAAAAAGCATTAATTCAAAAGCCCCATTGTGGAGCCAAAGCATTATTGAATTACAGTGACAAAGAGAATAAGAGACACAGATGCCACCACAACTGAAGCAGCAGGTTCACACACACTGGAAAGCAGGTATGTTCCCCACAGGACATATTTGGAAAAGCTGGCCACTCCTTCAAAAAGTAAAGCACTTTTATAAATCATATGTATGAATATCAATGCCCTATAAGGTACTATTTGAGAATACACAACAAAATATGGGTAAATCTCGACTGCAATGACATGTTCTAATATAGGCTCAGAAAACCTAGTTTTGTTACTTCTGCACCATAATGCTGTTTCTCAACCCATTTTCTAACTCCAGTGAGTATTAGGCCCTGTCTCAATGGGCATTAATTACCTCATACCTAGGTTCTTTTTCAAAGATTATAGAGTGGTAGCCTAATGGCTAAATCACACAACTCACGTATTTTTTTCTGCACAGTGTAAGTATATAAATGCACATTATGTGTATATATGTGTATAACATATGTACTGTGTGTATATATATACACACCCATATTTATACACATGTATTCATTATATGTGTGTCTGTGTGTGTATGTATGTGTGTGTGTGTGTGTGTATATATATGTCTCAGTGCTTTAGAATAATGGAGATGCACTGGCCTCTTTGCATTGTTTCTTTATAAATTTACATTACCTGACTGCAACTTTACATACTCCTCAAGTCATTTAAATTGTACATGTTTTGTATTCTTAACTAGATGGGCTAAAGGGAAGCATTCTCTCTTTCACTTTTTTTCAGGGCACAGGCACATCAGCTCTTACATTTAAAAGCAAAATTTTGTTCACTCATGTAGTTTTAGAAAATGTATCATATTCTCAAAGGCGTTCATTACCCAGAGAAATTTTGAAGGTCTCATGAAGACCTCTAGTTCCCAGTCATTATTTTATAACCTCTATTATTAATGTCTGGGAGGGAAGGGAAGTGTCTTAGCTAAAGTTGATACTAGAATATATACCATACTAATTAATGCCAGTCTAGGACTAGAATGAGGTCACCTGACCAGCAGACACAAGTGCCATTTTACCTACATCAATCTACGTTTAGGGTCTTCATCAATATTTGCTTCAATCTTTTTGGCAACAGCCAGGTAAAAGGATAATTGAATGTCACAAGCTCTATATTAAAAAGAGGCAAATTTAAATCGTTTATTCTTAACTACATAAGTATATCTATATTGTCTGATTCTGTTCTGGATGTGTTGCTCTGGGGTCATAGAACAAATTTTCAATGATGATGGTGACAAACATCCAAAGGAAGTGACTTCAGTTTCTAGGAAGAATGATGCTCGAGTGTACTTACTAGTGTTGTCTTGCTTAGGAGTGTTGTCTTCCTTTGAGTTACTGTGTTATGCCTCCTCCTAACTTTTCCATAAATAAAAGTATATTTTAGGAAAATGAGAGTGGTAGGGAAAAGAATGAGAACTGCTGTCCATTTTAGAGACCATCTGGTGCAAACCCAAATGCCATTTCAGCTGACCTAGACTTATTGCTTCAAGTATAATTTTTTTCTTGTAAATCTTTTCCTAAGTTTCACTTCATACACCTTAGATCACATGTGCATTAGGTTGGACCATGCTCATGCTACAGCAGTGTATTTAGGAAATGGCTCTTTTGCAGCACTTTCAAATCCCAAGATTAGATACGCTCCATTCAAAAAGATACAATCTTTAAGGTACTAGATAGTTTCAGGAATGCAGAACCTTCTTTACTAGGCTCATACTTCCACTCAAGAAAGCCCTTCAGGTTTAGCAATTTCCACGATGAAAAGAAGTAGATGATCTCTCGAGAAAGCTGAGTTTATAATCAATTTCCTGCTGAAAATGACATCAAAAGTAAATTTGAGTCAATTTTGAAAGGCAAAGAAAAATCTCTCTATTCCTTCTCAGTCGATATTACTTGTGACTTACAACCTCTTAAGTTTTTCTTAATATTTTCTTCTCCCCTACTCTAGTCCATTGAGGATCAGAGTTCAATAAACTGAAAACTATTAGGAAGAAATACATGCCAATTCCACAAAAAAATTATGTATACACTAAGAGCATTTAACAGATGAAAACAAGATCAGATGAAGCACAATTTGAAGGAAGATAGAAATGATAACTTTCCATATTTGCAAAAAATTAATAAAAGCCTCAAATGGATGTGGTTCCTAAAAGTAAGTGGGACAGCTCTGAAGAACTAAAGATTTTTATTGAGTATCTGCCATGAATACTATACTGTGACTGCATCCAAAGGGAAATACAGGGGAATATAAACTTGACAAAGCCCAACCTTAAGTTAATTACCACATAGGTGAGGGCATAAAATATAGGCTTGTGAAAAATAAATATACAACAAAATGGTAAGCAATTGGTACAGACAGACAAGAATCATTTAAAAAGATTCGAGAAATATCCCTGCATAGAGTATGAGACACTTTTAGTATCTGTGATAAAATTTTTCATTCATATAATATTTATTGTTATGAAGGAATTTCACATGCATTATCTCTTATTATTCTTAGATTAACATCATTACATAGGTGGGTCCCATTTCATAAATAGGTGAACTGGGGATTAAATATTTTACAGAATTTTCTCAATGTTATATGGATGGATAGTGTCAGAATTTTGATTTGAACCCCCAGCTATAGTACTAAATTGCTATAAGACGGTCAAGTTAAATTAAGTACTAGAACTTAAAAGAGTCATTACTTGATTTACCAGTTACATACAGAATGATAAAATAGGTATTGCTTACTTGCCCATACCTATACTTCTATGAGAAAGCAGAAATCCTTTCTAGAAGGGTAGGTACATACAAGTATGCAATATTATTAAATATGATACATGAGCTAATTGGAGGAATAATAATGATGAAATAACTTTTGCTGCAACTCTTGGAAGACTTGGATTGTTACCGTGGTACTCTCCTAAAGTAGGAGCACGTGTTATACGGATGTAAAAAGTGGTTCAGGACATCAAGTATTTGAGAATCTTGGGAAAAATCAGTGCCTTACCATAAAAGATTGACTATATAAGAGGGGAAAAAATCTTACCATTTGAGAGAAAAGGAGGCAATGCCAGTCTAGGTTGGGGTCTAATCCTTAAGGAGAGAAAACATGTTTTTAAATTTCATTGCTACCATGTTCTAGGTAAAAAGCATTTGAAAAGTTAAATTTCCTAAGGCTTCTTAAGCCTCATCTATTAATGGTATAAATAACCATATAGTAGGTACATAGATCCCACCTTTAGAGTGGAGGCATTTATTGCTCAATTGTCAGGAATATTGCCTGCTGACAGCTCGTGGATTTGAAAACACCCAGAAAGGTGTTTTCAGCCAAAAGATGCCCTATCAAAGCTGATGCCTACCAATGAGGCAGCCCATTAACCATGTCACTGGGGGGAGCCAAAGGCACAGCTACCTCGATGTGAGACAGGTCTAAAGAGCCTTCCCAGCTTCTGAACTCTACATGAGATCAGCTAGTATCTTCATTATCCCTCAATATTACTTCATTCTGTTATCATTTCATCATCATTATTAGTTAATCATTACTTCATTATATTTCAGTTTATCCTTCTGACCAATCTTGCATTGTTCCTTTCTTCATAGGTATTATTGAGGCCACTTTCTAATACACTTTCTACACACAGTTTTCCATTTGAATGTTTCCTAGTGAATCTCATTTAATGGCGCCAGTGCCCGGAATGATCATAGAATAAGCCAACCCCAAAGTAGAATTCTGGAGCTCTACCATCTGCTGTGGTAAGTGGAAAGCTGATTGACTCTGGGATGCTCTATTGGTGCAATTATAAAAACTTTTACTGGTGATGAACTAGAATGGATTATCTTGTATGGGAATGCCCTAGCCACTCAATGACTCAGGGAACTCATAATATCAAGGACAATGAAGTCAGATGACTATTTTTATAATTTTTTATGGGTACACGGTAGGTATCTACATTTATTGGGTACATGAGATGATTTGGTAAAGGCAAGTAATGCGTAATAATCACAGCATGGAAAATGGGGTAACCATTCCCTCAAGCATTTACTATTTTTGTGAAAAATAATCTAAGTATACTCTTTTAGTTATTTTTGAATGTACAATTAAATTATTTTAACTATAGCCACCCTGTTTTGCTATCAAATACTAGGTCTTATTCACTCTTTCTAACATTTTTTGTACCTATTAACCGTATCTACCTTTTCCCACTTCCCCACTGCCCTTCCCAGACTCTGGTAACCATCAATATACTCTCTATCTCCATGAGTTCAATTGTTTTGATTTTTAGATTCCAGAAATAAGTGAGAATATGTGATGTTGTCCTTCTGTGCCTGACCTATTTCACACACCATAATAAAGTTCAGTTCCATCCATGTTGTTGCAAATGACAGGATCTCCTTCATTTTATGGTTAAATCATACTCCGTTGTGTATAAATACCATATTTTATTTATCCATTCATCTGTTGATGGACATAGGTTGCTTTCAAATCTTGTCTGTTGTTAACAGAGCTGCAATAAACATGAGAGTGCAAATAACTCTTTGATATACTGATGTCCTTTCTTTTGAGTATATTCCCAGCAGTATGGTTGCTAGATAATATAGTAGTTGTATTTCTAGTTTTTTTGAGGAACCCCAGAGTTGTTCTCCATAGTGGTTGCACTAATTTACATTCCCATCAACAATATACAAGGCTTCCCTTTTCTGCACATCCTCTCCAGCATTTGTTATTGCCTGTCTGGGTTAAACACCATTTGAACTGGGATGAGATGGTATCACATCACGGTTTTGATTTGCATTTCTCTGATGATCAATGATGTTGAGCACCTTTCCATATTTCTTTGTCATTTGTATGTCTTCTTTTGACAAATGTCTATTCAAATCTTTTGCCCACTTTTAAATCATATCATTATATTTTTTCCTATAGAGTTGTTTGAGGTCCTCATATATCTGAAATCAGATGACTACTGTTCAGTAGCATTGATGCGTTAGAAAACCCCAAGGAAAGGTTCAGGTTAATATGCTAGCAATTTAAGGTTAAGTGTGAAAATGAGAGTACCTACTACGCAACTTATAAAAAAGGTTTTTATCTCTTCCATCCTGAGGTCAAAAAAGCAAAGATTAAGATGAAGACTGAATCATAAGAATAGCAAAGAAAGATGAATTCTCAGCCCCAGCAAGTCCACTGTGCCAAGTTCAATACCCTAGTTAGGAAGGAATAGGGCACAAAGACGTAGAGTGGGGGATTCTGGGTCAATACACTAAAAATTCTAGAAATCTAAGATTTCCATGAAGCATCTGGGCATGCAAAAATGTCCCACTTTTTTTTCTCTCACCACCACTCCTACTGTTTGGAGAACAGGTAGAGGATTTGCCTTGTAAGATAATCTATGCCTGCTCAGGATCTATGCCTGCCTTATTTCTTAGATGCCAAATATATACCTGGGATTGAGATATAAAACAAGATAACCTGGATATGGAAGCCCTGGGCTTCCTGAAGGATAAAATGGATTATGCCCAGAAGAAGCTGCAGGACCCAGAGCACATGTGCTACCAGGAACCAGCAGAGCAAACATAACACCATACCTTCATGACATAGGATCAAAGGGGAAAAAAAGGCAGGTACTGGGTAGAAAGCCAGATAGGGATAAGTTTATTGATAGGAGAACACTCTGCTATGCCACCAGATTTTAAATCTCTGACATGGACCCTGTGAAACTGTGCTGTTATTCTATTAAGATGGCTCTTGTAAACTTAGACAGAGATCCTCCATGCCAAGGGAAGGAGAAATGACAGGACCGTGGAAGGTGTAAAAGATGTAGAATATGTAGAAAGGGGAATTAAAAGACTCATAGAACCGGGAAAAACACTAAGTTAGTCATTTAGCCACTGCTGTTAGAGTGGAATCATATAAAGTTCAGGTAATAGGTGGAATGTTGGTCCATATCTAGCTCATAGTGGTCCACTAGGTACATAAACCCAACCAGTGCTTGTTTCCTAGTTTCCAAAGGTTTAATGGCAATGGACATTCTTGATAATTCACACAACTTTTCACATTACATCCTGATCTATTGGGCCAGAACTATTGGAAAGAGTAGGAAAATCAAGTAAAAACCTAAATTTGCCATTTTTTATCCCCAACCAAGATAGTAAATTAGAAACAATGTCACATCCCAAAAGAAATATCAGAGATTTGTAAACTCCTGCAGACCTAAAAGATAAATGTGGTAGTTTGCATTTAATTCCCCACTTATTCCCTATAAAAAATCAGATGCATACCAGAGGATTAAAGTAGACTACCCAAAACTCAACCAAGTAGCACCTCTTATTACAGCTGCTTTGATGAATATGGCAGGTGTGCAAAAGCAAATTAACATGGACTCAAATGTATACATACATTTATCTAGTAAATACTTTCTTTTTTATCCTTAGTAAGAAGGGGAACAATACATTGTTTATAAACACATAAGATGGACAAGAGTTTACATATTTATTTTTGCCCAGGTTATGCTTACATTCTTACTCTCTCTCATATTACAGTACAAAAAGGATTTTGACTATCTTATTCTATGGAACTTTATATTGACTCAGTATATCAACAATATAACATCAGTGACATATGAGTAAAATGTGGAAGTATGCTAGGGGTCTCTGTAAGACACATTAGATTCAGAAAGTGGGCAATACAGCCTATGACAATTTGGGAATCTTTGAAGTTATGCTTGCCTAGAACATACTAGGAAATTTTACGCAAAATAAAGGGAAATTGCTTTTCTCACCCCTACCACTAAGAATAAAACATATCTGTCTGGTAGCATCTTTGGCATCTGGAAGCAGCTTATGCCACATCTGGAAATACGCTATGATTCCTAAGCATGGAAGAATAGCATCTGGTTTTCTTCTATCAGTACTGATCTGCTTACCAAACATTTGTTTGACCACAATCTTGATATTCTCTTCTAAACAAGCCTTTTTAGTCTTCACAACCTGGTCAGGCTGATAATTTTGTAAATCCTTAAGTTATGCTCCCCTTTTCATTATAAATGCTGTCTTTAATTCATTTCTTTCTTCTCACGTTTTACTATAAGCAGTCAAGAGAAGACATGGAGCAGCCCGAACTCTTTGCTTGGAGATTTCTTTCACCAAATATACTAGCTAATTGCTCTTAAATTCTGCCCTCTACATAGTACTAGGACACAAACACAATTTGGTCAAGTTCTTTGCCACTTTGTAGCAAGGATGGCTTTTCTTTCAGTTTCCAATAAGATATTCCTTATTTCTGTCTGAGACATCATCAGAATTGCCTCTTCTGTCCATATTTCTGCCAGAATTCTGATATGAACACGTGATAATCTCTAAGAAGAACGACATTCTCCCTATAGCTCTCCTCTTCTTCTGGGCCCTCAACATAATTACCCTTAATGCTTCATTCCTGGCAACCTAGGCATTTTCTACTATACACTTCAAAATTGTCCCAGCCTCCACCCATTATCGAATTTAAAGGTCATTTACATATTTTCATATATTTAGTATAATAGCACCCACTCCCTGTACCAATTTTTGTCTTTCTAATCTGTTTGTGCTGCTATAACAAAATGTATGAGACTAAGTAATTTATAAAGAACCAAAATTTATTTATTACAGTTTTGGAGGCTGGAAAGTTCAAAATCTAATGACTGGAATTCAGTATTCATTAACTGCTGAGGCTATATAGCCTCAAGGACAGTGGCAAATGCCTTGGCTGATTGGTCAGTCATCTGAAAAGAGAAAGTTTGAAAGATCAGGGACAAGGAACTCTGGGAAAAATTATGTGAATAGACTATGGAACTGAGGCTCTGGTGTGACTATCTTAGTATTGCATATTTATAGCTACCAGAGATCATCTACCACAACAGAAGGTTTAAATAACTAAGAAGTCAGAATGACTCAGCAAGTTGACTGCAGCCAATCATTATCATTGCTCATCCCAGCGCTGGTAAAATAGACCCATAAATGGAGTAAATGTAAGGTCAGGGATGGAAACCCATCCATGGTCTCAACAGCATGGGCTCCCACTGATCAAAGCTAATGTAACCACCTCTGCTTCTAAATAGCACACCTGCCACACCAGAAAGAATTCACCACTGAGTCCCTTACATGGCATCATTCCTTAAGCCACTGTTTCTACCATTTATGGGTCAGTGATTCATCTTTCCCGGAATAGACACATACCCTAGGTTTGGGCCTGTATTTCAAATCTGCAAAGTGTCGTTCAATACCGCTACCCAACAGCTCACAACTATGAGCTAAAGATCAGTTGGTCCAACCTTGATGTCTATGCATTATTGACAAAGAAAGAATACAGTATCGGACAAACCCAATTTTCTAGCAATATAGGGGGCATAAGCTGGAATCCCTTCTTTATTATGTGTGTGAGATTCCATCACAATTAATTCATTTTGGATACATGACTAGATATTTTGCATAAATTACTTTTGCTTTTGGAAACCCACAGAAGGAAGAGAATTAAAACATTTTCATAAATGATGGAAAGAGAATATCAAATATCACGTCTTTGTTTCACTTTCTTAACTTTAGGAGAAGTGACATATTCATTTAATAAGAAACCTGTTAGGGGCATTAAGAGGTAGTCACAATTATCATTTTCTGAGACACACTCTGGGAGAAAGGCATTTATATTATATGTGGTTTAGGCATTAAAGGCAGCCATGGATCTCATGGATGTGTTTATTCATTACTAGTGTTATCATAATAGCTAAAAATATATGGCATCTACTAGGTACTATACATATATATTCCTAAACCATACTGAAAGCTCCACGCATTCAGCAATTGCCTTAAATTTCTTTAGTTATTCTTGAATTATACTTCCACATTTGACATTTTGTTTGTAGTGAATATCTGTTATTTTGATAGTATTGTTATAGTTTCATATTTGGTATTTTAATAATGCATAGGTTTCATTATTCCCTTTACATTTCTCCATTACAAAAGCAACAGCATATCTGGTGACTCAATTTAAAATGGAATACATGAATAATGTTTATTTGCAGATTGACTACTCAATTTGATATGCGGTTCTTCCCAAGGTGAGTCACTAACTCTCATGTCATCAACCCCAGACTTTCTTAATATTTTCTGAGAGAAACTACGTGAGTTCCTTGGTCTTCTTTCAAGAAAGTAAAATTATTTCCACAGAGAAGAAACAATCATTTTCTAAGCAATAAGGTTATTGAACTACTTTGGCTGAGTAAATAACTCTGTTTGCTTCAGGGCACATTCAGAGAAATTTCCAATTCTTGTCATGGATTATGACATGTTTTCCCCTTGATAAGACAACAGAAATGTGTATTGGACATTTAAGCAGATTTTAATGTGGAAGTTCTCAACATGCTGATTTTCCTAGGGCTGCTGCTGGGTCAGCTCAACTACCTTCTTCATTGTTTAAAGGTGAAGAATCCCATTGCTTATGAGATTATTTTTATTTTATTTATTTCCTCTTTTCTCTTCCTACTCTACGCTTTCATACGATTTTAAACTTCAGAATTATTCTAGTGCAAATTAAACTCAGATTTTGAAGTCTCTCCCAAACCACGGTCTCCCATTTATGATGTGTTCAAGAGACATGTAATGAGATGCCTTGGCAACATTTTAAAACAGAACTCTTGACTCTCCCTCCAGATCAATCTTCCCTCTTGCCTTCCCACCACCTTTGGATCTCTCTCTTCATTCATTCAGTCTTCTTTTCACTCTCTATTAAATTCCTGAACTCTGCTCTCAGATGATCATTTATGATAGAACATCTCTCCTCATTTATCCTCACGAGAATGTAAACTTTATAACTTTTGTCTACTAAACCCATTTGTTGCCAATTTCTGGCACAGGGCCTGACACATGGTAAGCAAGTAATAGGTATGTATGCAAGAAATTAATGAATCTCAAGCTCAAAAGCCTTTAGTGGTTTCCTATTAAAAAACAAATTTACCTTGGCATTCAAATCTTTTATAATGTTTATAATTATATTCTGGTAGTATATAGAAGCTATGATTATAATGATAATGAAGATTGAATAATAATTTAAATAAATCATTATTAGATAAAACTAATCTTTAACCGATTAGTTGTACAAAGTGTTTTGAACTTTGTTAATTAGGAAAAAAAAATAGATAAACTATGTACTAGGCAATGTGCTAAGATACTTTTTTACTAGCGTACAACTTGATGATGTGAGTTTTACTGTTCATAATTTTTCAGATTAAAAAACAGACTTAGAAGATATGACTTGCCCATGGTCACCCAAGTAGCAAAAAGAACAGAGCTAAGGTTTAAACTGTTTCTAATCTATCATTGTTTTACTGTGCAACTTCTCATTTTCTTTATATAGAAGAGAATCAATATTATAAGTTTTAAAAAATTAACATTTCATAGAATTCTCTTGATAGGAACAGTCCACTTGCAAATAGAGAGTTTTCTCTCTTAGGGGATGAAGGTTTTCATCTCTTTTGGAAGATCTGAGGGATTCTGTGAGCCCCAGAACAGTGTCTTATCTGCAACTGTGAATTGGAACCTGGTGTGAGAGCCCTGACTGTAAACCTTAGAACAAAAGGCAGCCCTCCATCCCTCAGGGTCATAAAAACAAGGAAGTATTTGATGGAGTTCATAAACATACAGAACACTTCCATTTTCATATAATTGCTGCACCTGCCCAGGGACACTTTCTTAATCCAAATGGGAGCTACCCAGTGAGCAAGGAACTGCCTCTCACCCTGGCATTTCAGCTCCTCAACACCTTTCACCCCTCCTTGCTTCTTTGGTAGATGGATCAAGAAGCCTGCTGGAGCTTGAGAGTCCTGGAGAAGCTGCCTCTTCCTTGACCCTGTCACTACTCTGTACACAGCTGGATCTCTTGGAAATTACCAACCCTGGAGAGAAGTGTCTTTGACTTCTCTCCTGGCCTGGACAAACCACAGAGGAAACTTAAGGTAAAAAAGATTTTAATATATTTTCCTCTTTCTTTCAGCCTTTGTGATAGCCATCTAGTCCACAGAGGCTAAATGCATGTGGAAGGGGAAATACATCATCTCTGCATGTGCTCCTCTGACATTTTGATAAGAGCACAGGGATGGGAAGGTGTCACGTCCCTTAAGCTACCCTTTTAAAGACATACCTTTTCAGGGCTCTCAGAAAGCTCAGTGGGAACCTTTCAATCAGCTGTGGAACTTAAAGAATTGTAAGAATAATTAGACCCACAGAAACATACTTGTCATGTGTGGCTATAATGTCTCTATAACTTAATATATACTTACATTTAGCTTTTTAATAATTCTGCCATTTCGATTTAAAGAAAATGCTATTTTTAACTTAAATTCGTATTAAGGGATATTTATCTTGGTTTATTTGCTTGTTTATAGAGTTTGAATTTTAGGCATGAAAAGGATTGTAAAAATATTTGATATGATTATTTTACATTATTACATAATAATATAATTATTATTATTACATAATATGGAGACTTACTCAGACCTCAGCATGAAAAAGTACGTCATCAGGGCTGTTTCAGAGAAAGCACGTCCATGGGGAGGGTCTGGCTCCTTCCCCTTGTACTTTGTCCACAAGATGCTCTGCAAAGCCCACTTTGAATATTGTTGAGTTGATCCAAACTGTTCTGGAGAAAGGCACAGAGGAATAAAGTGGTTTCTAAGGCCATGTCACTTGTTGGCGGCAGAACAAACTAATTTAGTAAGCTCTTGATTTTCATTTCTGGCTTTGAGGTTAATTCAATTCCTTATATCTAGCGGAAAGAAAAAAAATACTTAAAATGGAGATGGCTGAAAAGAACACAAACTTTAAAATTTTCCCAAAGGAAGGCTGTAAACAACTATCTTATGACAGAAAAAAGGCTTCACATTCACAAATAGGAAAGTATTAAACCACAGTGAAACGTCCTACTGATGACGGGCATTTGTCCTTCTTTGGTAACTTTGGTCCTGATTTGTATATTCTCCCTGGCACAGTAAACCCACCTTACACTCGTCCTCTAAGTCCTAAAATGCACAGAGATGTTCAAGGCTGAAAATACTTAACCTGCTGCTGCTTTGCAGCTGCCCCAACCAATATTTGTCAAGGTCGTTGTTTTGGGGGAATAGCCATGGAACTCCAGGCATATACGTGCTAAGGGAAAACTTGGCATGAACATGGGAGGCAGGTAAATCAGTCCTTTGAGACAGAAACAAGACTTTCTTGCTGTCACCCAGGATGTGCTCCTTGGCATTGAGCTGGGCATCTTAACCAGACAGGAGGAAATGCTCATATGCATTATAGAGAAAAAGCACAATTTTAGTATGTGTAAGAAAATGTTCTTCCAACATCCTCTTTGTCTCCCTGCAATCAGCTTCTCCAAGTCCATGTTTTTTTCTGCTCAAAATAATTATCCTTTTTTCTATTTTGTTTTAACCTAAAGTTCTGCATTGGTTTTTTTTTGTGCTTCTCCCCAGTATCTTCCTACTTATTTGTTTGTTCTCCTTTCATTCTTTCTTTTGTCTTGTATATTCCCCCGCTTTTTTCCTCTTTCTTCTTTTTCTTTTTATTTATATTTATCTTTTCTTTCATTCTTCCTTTCCTCTTTCCCTCTCTTCTTTCTTTTCCCCATTCTTCCCCTTCGCTGTTTCTTTTATTTTTTTTTCATTATTAGTCTTTCATTGTTTCTTCCTTGTTTCACTGTCCTTCTTTTCTTCTTTCTCATCCTTCATTTCATCCTGTTTTTGTTTTTCCTGCTATATGTCTAATCTTCCTTTTCTTTTCTTCTTCCCGTCTTCTTGTCTGCTCTCCTTCCTTCTCATTTCTTTCCTTTTTTACTTCCTACTTTTCTTCTTTCCTCTTCCTGCCTTAACATATGATCTCCTTTCTTCCTGTCTTACTCCGATTCCCCAAAAGTAAACCATGAGAAAGAAATTTGAGTGCAAGTAGTCCATTTAATGGTGATCTAGCAGTACAGAAGTGAAAGTGGGTGTCCAGGAAAGCCAAGAGAAAGTCCATTGATTGGAATATTTCTACTGTGGATGATGAGCTCTTTCCACTCAGAGTTACCCACTTAGGGGTAAAGAAATGGGGATATTCATTTACATACTTGAAATTCTATAAATGGAGGGTCCCTTCTTTGTCTATAATTCTTATTCTTTCTAAACTGCATAGTGTGGAGTACAGACATGTCCATGTTCAAAGAATGACCTCAAACAGAGAAACAAGGGGAGCCCCAGCATGGGTGAGAATTATCTGGGCTGACCTCCTGCATATGCCAGGTTAATAAGAATGGGTAATTTCAGCATTTAATATGCCTCTTTCCTTCCATCATTCTTTATCCTTTCTTTCTTTCCTTCTTTCATTAAACAACTATCGAGTGGTCACAACAGGACAGGTACTGTGAATGAATGTAGGAACAGGTAAATAGGCATGGTCCCAGCCTTTTTACAGATTTCACTCCTAGTCTGTTGAAACTGGTGAAAATAATTATTCATCACAGTCATAAAACAAATGTAAAATGGGAACTGCAATATGCACAAAAAGGAGAGACTCACAGGGTTATCAGAGTTGATGCTATAGGATGTGGTCTATTAGGTAAGGAGGCCTGAGGTAGTAATTTGAACTGAACTGTAAAAGGTAACTATGAATTACCTCGAAGAACAGTGGGTGTGAAGAGCCTTCAAGGACCAGAGAACAGTCAGTAAAGAGAATACGGTTGGTAAAATATTGAAGAGCATCTGAAAGGGCAGTTTGGCTGGGACAGAGAGTAAGAGACGAGGTAGCACAGTTTAAGCTAGAGCCAAGCTATACAGAGAACTTATTTGAATGTGAGTATAGCCATGTCATTTCTGTGTCTGAAAAACACTCTAGTGGAGGACTGTTACTCACATAAGTGTTTCTTAAACCTTTCTACTTATATTCCCCTTAAAAGTAGAAGATAAGAAGAAGGTATTCTTATTTATCTAACAGATCGTACTTGGAAATTATTTTTAACATTCTTTTCATATTTTATTTTAAAAATTTGTACCAACTTAATGTATGGTATATTTCCATGTACCAAACTAATATATATCAACCTTGCTAATGATTTAAATACTAAACTACATTTAATTTTGAAATGTTGGTATGGGAAAAACCCCAGGCAACATAACCGGTAGCTATCTTTTTTATTAAGTATAATGGTTAAAAGCTCAAGTTTTAAAGGAAATAGGGAAGAAAAGATCAAGCACGGGCTTTTTCCTTACTGGTTGGATGGCCTTGGGCAGCTTCATTAAACTTTCTGTGACCTGGTACATCCTCCCTCATCAAAATTACCTAACTCAGAGAGAGGCTGTAAGAATTTAATCGGAGCATGTAGCATCTGGCACAGATCCAGGCCATTAGCACTCTGTCTATGAAGTTGACTACTGTTATTACAATATCATGGCATTATTATTGTATAGTAATTATTGTTACTGCTATTTTTATTATTGTAATTAATTTCAGTCATAGTTATAGGAGGGGGCATCAAGTGAATAGGAGCACACTAGCAGGCCAAACGAGGAAATGGAGGCTCAATTTTCTGAGAGTTCATGTTCCTACACAAGGAGATGTCCTCACATTGCTTCTAACCCAGTGTCTAATGGGCCTAGACATACATTGCCTTAGGGCCCAAAGGTGCTGAATCCCAACAAAGCTGGTGCTGAGCAGACAGTGGGATGAATTGCCCCCAGCACAGCTTGCACTAATAGAGAGCACTGATAGGCTGAGAGGAAGCAGGGAGCAGAGGGAGAATGCATTAATGATGAACCTCCTGCAGAAAGGGGAGAGATCAGTAAAAGATTAGCTGAACTGATGATCTTGCATAGGAAGGCCGGTTGTGAGAGGTTAATGGAACATTAAAAGAAGAGAGAACTCCAAAGACAGCTGGCTGCTGCCTGGGATGGTGGCTTTGTGTCATCAGATTCCAAACTACCATGCACAACAGACAGCCCCAGCTGGGAGTAGAGTTATGACCCCAGCCCTGCAGAGTTTGCTGAGAGGGCAGTTAATATTGGCATGCAGGGTCCAGGCTCTGAGAGACAATGTGTTAATTCTTCAGATCCTGTGCCACTTTTCCTCATTCCCATTTTTGAGTGACAAGCATCCACTACGATGGAAACCCACTAGGATATACATTAAAGAAAATGTTCTCAGGTCTTTTGCTCAGTCTACTCCTACATCCCCTATGTCTAAAGCCTAAAGTCCTCAACATTGATCCTACAGGAAAGTGAGGAAGGTTTTGTGTTCCCTGAAATTAATTTATTTATCATAGACTTTTTGGTCATGAAAAGAAATAATTCTCAAACTTTGCTTTGACCCCTTGCAACTGACATGTCAGATAGCTCTACCCTGGGCATGATAAACTCCAATACAGAGTAAGTGGGCCTTTGCTGCCTGCCAGCTGCCAGCTTCCACTTTCTCTCCACAAGACAAATGCATATGAAGACCATGTGTACTCGTCTGGCCTCATTTAGGTAAGGATTAAACAGATCAAAGGTAGACTAATTTAGATGATTGTTCTCTGAAAATTAAAACTCAGCTAGAAGTACAAAAATACTCAGAATGTTTGAGATTTCATTATATTAATATCTCAGTGGAGATCAGACTAACAGACCACTTTTGTGCTTTTTGTTTCATATCTTCATCTGTTTCTGCAAATTTTAAAGCCAGATTCTCCACTCTCCTAGGAAATTGTGAGTTGTCAATATAATTTCAAGGACATTTTGGCCTACAGTCAAGGAAAGCAAGATAATGAATAATTCTCAAGACACTCAATATAATTCCACATTCCTTTCTCAACTCTAAGAAAGTATATCTAGGGGGCGGAGCAAGATGGCCGAACAGGAACAGCTCCAGTCTCCAACTCCCAGCGCGAAGGACACAGAAGACCGGTGATTTCTGCATTTTGAACTGAGGTACTGGGGTCATCTC
>NW_012115066.1:7150713-7172235 GCF_000951035.1 Colobus angolensis palliatus | reverse complement strand
CACGTTATGCACATGTACCCTAGAACTTAAAGTACAATAATAAAAAAAAAAAAAAAAGAAAGTATATCTAAATTCAAGTGGGTGATGAACAATTTCAGGAACAATTTTGATTCTATTGTTGCTCATTTTTAAAAGATTTTCCTGAGCTTCATTATTTGATTATTGGGACAAAAATAAATTATTAAAAACAACTTACAATTGATTATAATAAATCCATGGGAAGTTACTTTTAGAGAGAAATGCAATAATTCTTTCCATCCTTGCATGTACACACCATTGCAATTGGTTGTGGCACCCTACCCATCAAAAAAATGAATTCACTTCTCTAACCTGTGAATCTACACTCAGTCATGTGACATTTTGGCCAATGTGATATTAGCAAATTATACATAGGCAGAGACTCAAAAGGTGTTTGCACACTGGGGCTTAACCTCTTTCGTTTATAGTGGAAACACCAAAACCAAGATGAGAATGTGCCTGACTTAGCCAGATAGAAATGGAGAAAACAGAACAGAGAAGCCCTAGCCGAACCCTAACAAAGGCTACGCACGTGGATGTTTTCATTATGGATCATCCAGTCACGACTGAGTCCATGAACAATTAGAATGTCAAAACTGTCTCATTAATTTTTTGCAGGTTTCTGAAAACAGAATAAAAAATACCTGACTGAATCTAGCCGAAACAGAAAATGCAGGTTATTATTTTACTTTTTCTTTTGGGGTGGCTTTTCATATTAGCAATAGATAATTCACACAGAAGTTAATGCCAGAACTTGAATTGTATGGTAACAAAAGATTAAAGTGTATTGCATTGCCTTTAAAGTTCATTGCATTGGATTAAAGTATATTGCATTTGCCACTGGGTGGCAAAATGAAGCTGGTAAGGAAATAGTCAGTGAAGACTGGACAAATTCCAAACTGCTATTTGAGGCTACGAAAATGGCAACCCATGTTGCGTGATGATGAGTCATTGGTAACATTGTTGTCTATATTGTTCTTAGGCCTAGCCATGGAAGATTGTTTAAAAAGATGCCCCTCCACCCCCATCAATTCTACCCATCTCTCCCACCGATGGTCCTTTTTACATCAAAAGCTGGAGTCTAACTCCCTTCCTCTTGAATTTTTCCAGCTCTGTATGTTAGGTTATACGAAGGGAGAGAAGTAAGCTAAAGAAGATACTGCTCAATTTGCAAGCAGAGTTTAAAGAAAATATTAGGGCCCAGGACTCGCTAAACTATTCACAAACCTGTTCTCCCCAACCAGAAAAAAAAAAAAAAAAAAAAGGTTCTAAGAGTAAGAAATCACCTGAAAATTAAAGACCAAATCAGTGTTGTGGTTGTAAAATCTTTTCAGGATGAACACACTTGATTCTGTCATCTGATTCTGAAAGACGTTAGGGTTTCTTTGTTTCACAGAGCTCCACCTTCCTGAGCCCAGTGCGATTGGGAGTGTTGAGTTGGGCAGAGTAGAGATGGACAACCAAGTGAACTGGGAGCTAGCCCTTCACTCTGCTCCAAGGAGAAAAGTTCTGTCTTTTTCTGTTATTATATTTAGTTTCCATGTATGTTTTTGATGGAATAGTGTTTTCCAAAGCCAGTAAGAATCATGTAAAAAAAAAAAAAAATCCTGGAAAAACCTCTAGTAAACAGCAGAATGTGCATTTAAACCTAGGTCACTTGGATTCCAAAGGCCATACTCTTCCTTTCAGGTCATGTTGCTTAAAGGATGGTTGAGGGGTTTTGAGGTTACAGAATCTTCCTTGTCCATTGTATGAAGTGTATCCACTATGTATGTATTTCTTGAACTGGAAACTGACAGTCCATATGGCAACAATATAGTATATTTAAAATCTGGATTGTTCTGGAAGATTTTAGTTGGACAGTTCTATTATCCGATCCTTAAGAAATACTACTAACAGATCATATCACCTAAGCAGGATTGTACAGAAGAGACATTTCAGAACTTTGTAAATCAGTTCGTCAATTGATTTATTAATTCTTTAACAAATTAATTGTTGAAATTAAGGTCCTATGCTAAAAACTGGGGAACAGGAAAAAAACAACCAAATCTTGTTTTGGCTTCCAGGAACTTCTAGGTCAGAAGGTGAGGCAGAGAAGGTTTTACCTATGCAAAACAATGTCACGTCTAAAAGGAAGACACCTGAATAGAAAATTTTGTCCGCTAAATTGTTGGAGCTCATGCTTTCCTGACCCATGGGCATGTGGATCAAGAACATAGTGGCTCACGCCTGTAATCCCAGCACTCTGGGAGGCCGAGGAGGGCGGATCATGAGGTCAGGAGATCAAGACCACCCTGGCTAACACGGTGAAACCACACCTCTACTAAAAATACAAAAAATTATCCGGGTGTGGTGGCAGCATCTGTAGTCCCAGCTACTCAGGAGGCTGAGGCAGGAGAATGGCGTGAACCCAGGAGGCGGAAGGTGCAGTGCGCCAAGATCGCACCACTGCACTCCAGCCTGGGATGACAGAGCAAGGCTCTGTCTCAAAAAAGGAAAAAAAAAGAACACTGTTTAGTATCCCTTACTGTGGATATATCCTATTTAGAAAATATCATAACTAAATGGTGTTTCTAGTTTCAGAAAATATAAAATAAATCGTGTTATATAAACTCAGTTTTCTTATCACAAAAGGAGATGTTTCTTTCCTCACATCCAGAGGAATAAAATATAAAAATATAAACTTACGGGCCTAAGAGGTACCAAATAATTTTGATTGTTATTTTATTTTCAAGTGTGAGAGAGACCCTGGGCACTTCTGCCCCAGGCATCCTGACTCATGATCCAGTCATCCTCTTAACTTGGTGAAGTGCTCATAAGCTAAACTAATTTACAGGTGCTAAAGCCATGTCATATGGGGCTGAACAGGTGAAGCACTTCAGGGGATCCCAGAAAAAATGGTTTTCAGTGCAAGTTAGCTTCCATATCTTCTGTCCTACCAGCATTCCAGTTACTTCAAGCCTTACAAGTAAGGGTTTACATAGATTGGGGCAAATATTGAGTTTTTCCTAGTGAGCATCTTTATTGTTAACTAGCTTTCCAGCAAGACAACTACATAAATCATTCTGTCTATTTCTGTACTTGTGAAGGCATTCAGGGCACCCGGGTTTGCCCAGTAGCAGAAGACTTCACTTTAATTAAGGTCAAGATGGTGAGACACCAGACAAATTGATGAAGTGTTACTCATACAGGTGCCCGACCATATTCACAATTAGAGGCATGAACACCACTGTTTCAAAGAGGGGTAGCTGATATATTTTATTATTTTTAAAATAGTGTGGCTGACCTGACCATAGTGTAGATTCCCTGAAGTGTTAAATGGAATGGATAACCATCTTTACAAATGTGTGTGACTGGTTTTTCCTTAGTTATATTCAGAATATTAATTACATTTACAAGATCCTTTATAAGAAAGAATTCGATAAGAACTATTCCAACAGAAATCAATTACTGATAATAATAGAATGGCCAAAAGTGGTGGTAGTTATATTTAAAATTGTTTTATAAAATTTTCTCTATATGAAATCATTTAAAATTTCCAAACATTCTGTAAGCTAGGACTACTGTAATCCCCACTATCCAGATAGAAAACTAGTCTAGAAAGATTAAATAGTTTGATCAATATCACACAGTTAGAAAAGGTTTTAAATCCAGGATGCCTGGCAATATTGTTTAGATGTGGTCCTTAGGCAAGCCATTTTAAATTTATTTTTTACCATACTCAAGAGAAAATAGAGAAAAATATGTTTTCTTCTTTCTCATTTATGATGTTAACATCTGTGGCAAAGTTCCCATTTATCTTGAAACCTTCATTTGAAAGGGAAAAAGCACTTTTAGTAGATGACATTATAATATGGTTTAGAAAACTCATTATATGAAAGAAAGCACAAAAGGTGAATTTGCACTACAATCTGCTAGCCTGTTAAATAAATGTATAAAATAGAGCTTAAAATATGAGCCTAAAGTTAAATACCTTATGCTGCAAACAAACTTGTCGCATCAGTGAAAATGCCCTCCTGTTCTCCCTTTTTCACTCCTGACACCACCCATCTGTTCTTGCCAGCCAGGGGTTTTTCATCTTGCTGTCTTAGGAAGTGTTTTTTCAAGATCCTAAGACACCAATAAGCCAAAGTCTGGCCAATGATTAAAGAAAGGTATTTTGACCTTCAGAAAATATATCTATGCTTTTTACATCCAAACTTTTACCTCTCACCTGCTATCCCCTAATTCATTTTCAGGTCTTTTCTTTCACCTAGTTGAGTGGACAAAATAGAGTTAATAATAACTAAAATTGTATTTAATGCTTACATCTGTTTCAAACACTTTCCATGTATTCTCATAGAATGCATTTCCATGTATCCATATATTATTTAATTTTCACAAATCTTAGGGGGTAATGAAATGTTTTTATCATAATCCTTTTAAAGATGAGAGAAATTAAGTTTATACAAAGGAAAAGATATTGAACAGAGATTTGAATGCACATAGTTTAACCTTGCTACCACATTCTGACCCACTCTGTAATATCATTTCAAGGACCAGTAATGCAGTACTCTCATCTAAGTTAAATATTGAGTCCATTTCAAACTTTGTGTAAGATGAACATCATCCTAATAATGTAGAAATGACACTGGGAATCATTTACTCTCAGGGATTTCATTTGCTTACATACAAAAAAAAGTAGTTTGGGGAGATATTTGTGCTGATAACTGATGCAGGGAGTTTTATCTGAATCTAAATTATAATGTGTTGAAAACATTTCCTCTCTTTTGAAATGTGATTCTCAATGAAATCTGGTTATAATCAGTTAGTTAGCAGCTTTGTCCTAAGAATAGCATCCCTAATGCTTAGATTCACTTCTGGAACTTCAAGAAGTCTGCCCCATTATTCCAAAAGTGCACATATGCTGGTCAGACCCATATTTACATAAAATGGGTTCAATACATAAATGCTCCTCATATTTTTAATACTTTATTACAGTGGTCTTCCAGTTTTCTTTAGAAGTATAAATCAATATTAAAGGAAAAATGTACATATTTGACATGCTTTTTCATTTGCAATGTTCCTTTATTCAGGCAAAATTTAAATTTCGGTAGTACATCATCAGGAAATATATCATACCCAGTGTGCATTGGGTAGTAAGGCTCTGCCATATTGTGAAGTGATATAAGATACTTAGTAATATTTGTTTATTAATTGACTAATTGTGTTATAATGAGATAGCATCTGATTTTGCAAAACAATAAATACACATCCACTGTCTGTCTGATAAAATGAAGGCTGAGGCAGGAGAATGGCGTGAACTCGGGAGGCGGAGATTGCAGTCAGCCGAGATTGCACTAGTGCACTCCAGCCTGAGAGACAGAGCAAGACTCTGTTTCAAAAAAAAAAAAAAAGGCAAGACAAAAAGACAAAGCTTATTCCCGCCTTATCACTCAAAGATAGAGCTTGAGTGATTGAAGATGTTCAGGAACTGATTATATACGTGAGGGTAATTATAATGTGGGCTCTAATTATAAAACTAGCATGATGTGGCATTGGATTCCTGTGAGTCATTGAGTTGCCTCTCCAACAAAGGCCAGGTGCCTGGGGAGAAAACACAAAAGCCGAGAATGGAGAACGGAAGGGAGAAGCAGAAATATTTTAGGAAAAATATTCTCTGCCCCTTTTCTCTCATAACCATACAACGCTTTCCCTTTTTTGCTCTTCTCTCTTTTCTTCTACTTTGAAAAATTGAAAAAAGTGAAAAGGCAGAAAGAAAATAATAATCTAAAAATTTATTCTTATGCTTTTTAATCTTTTAGCTGTTTTTATTTTGTTTGTTTGTTTGTATAAGTAGACTTTTATTACCCTGGGGCTATTCTTGTTGTCTTTCCCTTTTTGTAGACTTGGCAAACATTCAGTGAATAGTTGATGTGTAAAAAGAGCCAGAAAATATACTCCTTTTCATTACAGGGAATTAATCAGTTTAGCTTATTTGTTCCTTTGTAAGAGAATGGGAATTTGACATACTGGATAAAAGAACGGAATAATTTAGTACAAAGCTGATGAAAAAAACAGAGAATATATTTAAAACATAAAGGAAAGAGGAGGAACAACCCAATTCCTTTCCCTCCAGGAAGGCAGTTAGCTTTTTTGCAAATATGAAAAAAAAAAAACAATACTTCATATTTTACTTTTAAAATAATTAGTAGAATAAATTGCACAGGATTTAAAAATTCAACAATTGGCAAAACTGAAAATTATTTTGTGTTTTGGAAATGGTTTTGTGTTTACTCTTTGATTCAGCTAAAACATGTACATGACACATTTAATTCTTCGTATTTTAATGTTTATTTTTTAGTTCCCATATTTTTATTTTCTCAGACTTTCTGTACTCAGGTGTTTGGTTCATTTCATAACTCCCATTAAATTTTTTAAAACTTTATTAAAATCACAATGCTTATTTTTATCAATTTTATAATTTCCCTGTTTAATAGTCCTATTATAATGTAGACTCACATATCCCTACCTCCCCTAATATTGATAGGTTTGTTGCAAAAAAAATTAAGAGGGAGACACAATCCACATTATGTAATTTTATATTTCACTTATAATATACTGTGTGGATCTACTTAGTATTGCAAAAAGGGCACATGGGTAAAATTGAGGAGCATCAACTACATTTTGCTGTGTTGTGTGGTCAATATATGTCTAGCTCAGGAAATAGACTGGGTTCCAGTTCCAGTTCCAATATTTACTAGAGAAGAAAATATGAACAATTGACATTACTTCTCTTTGCCCACGCGTGTGTCACCTTTAAACAGAGGTAATGAAACCTATCCGATTAGACTTGTTGTGAAGTTTGAACTGGTTAATATATGTAAATTGGTAAGAACAGTTTCTGGCATAAAAAAAAAAGCTCAAGAAAGTTAGCTATTATTACTATTTTGTGGCAGGATTATAATTAATAGTGATTACATTTTAAAAATAACCGTGTGAATTATGGCTAAGACTAGAAACAACCCTTCATTGATGACATGTTCAGATACTAATTTGCTCTTTTTGAATAATGAAAGTAAATGATTCTTCAAAAAGTCCTTCTTGTTAAATAGAAGTGAATGAAGCTAGCATTTTATGGGGTGACCTGAGGTAACATAGGACCTTATACCTGGTTGGGACTGAAAAATCATTTTATTGCTTAGATGAAGAAACTAAAGTATTTAGAATTGGTAAAGGTAGCTTTGGAACAAATATTTTCTGACTTTCTGCTCTAGGATTTCTTCCACAATGTTTTGTAGTACGCTAAATAAGCCCTATGCCTCTTTGAAACATTCCCCTAGCTAGGACAGAAAAAAAAAAAAAAAGTTTAAGCTGAAAAAAATATCAAAGTGATTAGATATGAATCAGAACGCAGTTCTAATTAAAGAATCAGAGGAAATTCATGCTGTTTTGAAGTGTAGTTTTGTATTTTTAGGTCTAGCTGGACAATACTCCAGTCATCCCATCCACCACATTTTGAAAAATTGTTTTTGTTAGTTTCATCTTTTCACTTGAATTAATAGCCTTGTTGTGCTAGGAATCTTTAGACGGCCCAGTAGCTTTAAGCATTGTACAGCTAAACCATGGACTCACCCACTAAGTGATCCTCATGCCATTCAATAAGCATACTAACTGGTTTCATTCATGTTATATGTAATCCTCCTAACAAATTTTATTATATGCATTTAACAAATGTGAAAATGTTGGCATTTGAAAGTTAAATAACTTGCCCAAAGCCAAGTAGCTAATAAGATACCTATATGCAGGATTTAATTCCAGTGTCTGTGGTTCCAAAGCCAGATCTCTTTCAAATATATAGCAAACTGCATAATTTCCTTTTGTCAGTGTCAACTGGAATCAATGATCTTCTTTCTTTAGAGTTGCAAATAGCTATTTTCCTAGTCCCAAGGGCAGCCATGGCAGCTGTAGTGTCCTTGGGTGCCAAAAGAAGGGAAGCATGTGATTTGAGAAAGCTCATTGCCTGGCCTTTTGAGAACCACGGACTGCCTACACTCAGCCATAAACGTTCATTTTCTCAGCCCTTGACTGCTTTATTTCTAACAAACCATTAAATTTAGTCATGTTTTCCAGCAATATGCAAGTTTATAAGAGCGTATTTATTTTACTGATATCCTGAGATTCAGAGTTGTCTTCACATCCTAGACTAAAATTCCCTAGATTCCTGACTACACCATTACCATTGCTATGAGCGGTGGATTGAGAAGTTCTGAATGGTCTCACACCACTCAGAATCTCAGTTTCAGTGTTTAGTGTTTCTTTATTTTGTTTTGTTCATATTTTAGAAAGAAAAATATATCTCAATAAGGAGAAGTTACAAGGCCTACATATATGCAAATATGATGTGTATGTGTGTATATACATAAATATGTATGTATTCATACACACCATACACACACACACACACACATACACACACACATATAGCAAGAGACACAGAGAGAGAGATATTCATCTATATAAACATACAATTATATATAGAATCCTCCTAGGTGATGCCTGCATACATAGTAGATACTACTCAAATACAAGCTTTCACAGTTTTCTAAAAGTTGAAAATCAAATTCAAAAGCATAATAATTTTTACTACATCCAATAATATTCAGAATATTTGTTTCTTTCTTTAGCAACTCACACAGGACTAAATCCAACAGTTTTTCCAAGTTTAGTGTAGTGCCATATTGACTACCACACACTCCATGCTTGGAGCTTACCCTTTCTATGTGGCACTATTTTACACTGTTACTACACCACTAGATAAAAATAGCAATATGATGCCATAAATTCACAATGGAATCATCATAAGGCCAGTATTTTGAGTAGACTCTCTAATACAAGAAGAGAAGTCACACAGTATTCCCCTGTAACATGATGTTAGCAGCATAATACCCGACGTGTGAGACAGTCTACCCTGGAGCTACATATGGCTATGTTACAACAAAAAGTAGATTTAAAAAGTCCATTAATCATTTGCTGCAGAAACTAAGAGGGCTTTTGAAAATCACTGAATGTGCTTCTTACATTGTGAGAGAAGACATTGCATTTCTAATTTGTGTGGTATTTGATTTACTTTTCCACAAGAACCACTAGGATTTTAGGGGTTACTGGATCTGGTAGGTTTTTCTCTGATGAAGTATGCTATTGTTTAGGACTCTCTACAACTCTAAGTAACAGAAATACAATCTAAACCACAGCAGCAGTAAGTGGAATTTATTGGCTCACAAAACTGAAACAGTTCAGAGATAGAACTGGTCCCTACTGAAGCTAGAGGCAGCAGCTCAGTGACAACTCAACCATGTGTTGGCAGAGTCAAGTTTTCATATTCCAGGCTCCAGAATTTATCCTACACTCACCAGTATGACTCCAAGGGATGAGAGAGGAGGACCCAAGCAGGCTTCTGCTTACGTTTTTGGATTCAGTCTCTTTCATTAGCCCCAGTTGGATCATGTACCAATTCCTGAGCCAATTATTGTGGCTAGAAGGAATCAATGCTAGAAGGGGTGGGGCATAGATTAGGGTAAGCCAATCAGCCACACCCCTGATGCTAAGAGTGGGGTCATTTCCACCAAATAGCAAGGCTGTAACACAATGGTAGAAAAGTAATTTACCAAAAGGAAATTACAAGTGTTGATGGCAGAAAAAAAGGGGGGAGGGGAATGGAAGTTGGAGAAACAGCCAACAAATGCAATCCCAAATATTTTGCTTGAAATGGAAGTGTTTACTCAGAAAAACCATACAGATAACATTCCTTTGGAACTATTATCCTGAAAGTCTTGAGACTGCAGACTCTCAGTAACAATGTCAAGGAATCCTAGGATTTAAATTCTAGAAAAAAAAAGGAGGGGGACATCAATGTTTTCTGCCAAGTAGAACACCTCAGCAATATTAAAGGTCTTTGAAGATGAGAATTATTGTATTATTTTTATCACAAGCCCATGATAGATTTCCTAATGTCAATCTTAATAACAAACAGAGAGAGACTCTCTAGAGGAAAAGATGTTTATTTGGGAATAGAATATTGCAATGGGAATATGTTGCCATTATCAACTATGTGCATAGTCAGGGAGGTAAAGGAAGGCAAAGGTTTTTAAAGGAAAAAAAAATGAGGAGAATTACATAATTGTAGTAATTATCCTTAGCTACATAGATCAATTACAGCTTGAGGCTGGACAGGCAATTGTTGGAAAGATATCCTTGCCTAAGTATTGTTTTAACTAAGTTTGGGCTGACCTTTGTGCAAGGTTGTGACTTTTGTAGGATTTGTTTTATTATCAAGCATACAAGTGTGAGAACCCTCTCTTCATGGCATTCCCTGGCTCTATTTGTCAAAGTTTTCTTAATATTAGTGACTCCATCTTGATTCTTTCATTTTCATATTAGAAAACGTTCTTTTGTGCAAAGAAGGTTAATGAAGTTCTGTTTACTTCACTTTGTATTATCTCCTCATCATCTACTTTGACTTTCTCAGAGATTAAGACTTGCAGGAAAATCAAGGCAATGGGAGTGTTCATTTTCTAGGGCAAACCTAGATTCTGAGTATGGCTATCCCAGGGACAAACTGAACATTATTAGAGCAAATATGAAGATATTGGAAGCAGTATTCTATAATCACAAGACTCAGGCTTTGAGGTTAGGCAGATTTGAATTCTAATGTTATTTCATCCATAATTAAGGCATGTCTTCCCTCAGGCTCAATTTCCTCACGGGAAATCATACTACATGCATGAGAGAGATGAAGAATTAAATATGGTAAAATATATATATAAAACTCAGAATAATGTTTATTATATAAGAAATGAGCTTGCCTTTACCCTCTCCTTACTAGTTCCTGGAACATGTTTTGAGATCAGCCTAATGAGTCACCTTTAACTTAGCTAATAACAATAAAAACCCACTATGTATTGAATGAACTCCATACAGTGGTTAGGAATGCGAACTGCAAAGCCTGAATGTCTGGGTTTGAACGTAAGGTCTTTTAACTTGTTAGTGACTAGTTAGGCAAATTACTTAACTCCTCGGTGCCACAGTTTTCTTATCTATAAAATAGTGACAAAAAGATTTCTGACATTTATTGAGGGCTCATCAAATGCCAGGCATTCTTCTAAGCCTTACTATGTATAAACTCTTTTATCTTCAGAATAACTCTCTATAGTTGTAGACTACTATTGCTATATGACAGACGGGGAAGCTGAAGCAGAGAAAAGATTCAGTTACTTACCAAAGTGATGGAACTCAGATAAAAATCCACAAAATGGCGTGGCGTCGCAGCGCGGCGCGGGGCTCACTGCAGGCCCGGCTTTCGGCTGCTGCTGCCGCCGCCGCCGGCTACACTCCCAACATGGCGGCTCTTCCCGGCGAGTATTTCAGCGTTGGGAGCCGGGTGTCGAGCGGGAGGTGCCGGGAGCAGCGGCTGCAGGGCGAGGTGGTAACCTTTGACTACCAATCCAAAATGCTGGCTTTAAAATGTCCCTCTTCCAGTGGAAAGCCCAACCATGCAGACATCTTACTTATAAACTTACAGTATGTTTCAGAAGTGGAAATAATTAATGACCGAACAGAAACCCCTCCTCCCCTAGCTTCACTCAGTGTTAGTAAGCTTGCCGGCAAAGCACGGACAGAGGAGGAGGAGAAGCTGAGCCAGGCCTATGCAATCAGTGCTGATGTCTCTCCAGAGGGCCAGCAGCTCTTCCAGACCATTCACAAGGCCATTAAAGACTGTAAATGGCAAGAAAAAAACATCGTAGTCATGGAAGAAGTTGTTATTACACCCCCATATCAAGTGGAAAACTGTAAAGGCAAAGAGGGGAGTGCACTGAGCCATGTACGCAAAATAGTTGAAAAGCATTTTAGAGACGTGGAAAGCCAAAAGATACTGCAACGTTCACAAGCCCAGCAACCACAGAAGGAGGCTGCCCTATCATCCTGATTCCGTACACATGGAGGACTCTTCCAGCATCCAGCCAAGGAGGCGCTGGTGGTGGCTTCAGTGGAGGCAGGCCAGGGGAGGGAAGGGATCCTATATGTCCTGTTGGCTCTTAACAAAGGGTCAGCATTTCCAGATCTTAAACTTGAACAAACAAAACACCCAACCAAAAAGAACAGGAGAATAATTTAAAAGTTGAATCATTACTTGACTAACAGACTTCGGTCCACCATGTCCTTTTCACAGCCCTCTTCTGGAACAATCATCTTGTTAATTTTATTTTTGAAAATTCTTTTCCCACTCTGCCCTTTTACTTCTGATTTTCCTTTCCTAGTCTGTTCCTGCCATTCTGTTTTTATAAGTGGCTACACTTGCCTTCTGAATAATTGAAAGAAACTTCTACATCTTTTCTTCTAAAATAAAAGTAACAAGCTGACTGTGATTCTTAAGTTGAGACCAGACCAGCAAAGGTCTCACTTCAAATTTTTCTTTGTTTTCTTTTCCTTTTTTCCTTTTTTTCTTTCTTTCTTTTTTTTTTTTCCCCCCCCCACAGGGCATGGCTTGAATTAGTTTTATTTTTCTTAACTTTAAATATATGTATGAAAATATATATTAAAATGTTCTCTAAATATTTTCTGCTTCTTGAAGGTCTCTTTTTACTAGATCATTCACGGCTGTTCTTCTCACCTCATCCCTCTGAAAATAAAAATGTATTGCCCTCCCCACCATCCATAGCCAGGCCACTAACTTGACTTGGTGCGAGAGATTCTTGCTGTGAACTTTGTAGAGCCAGTGTGCAGATAGAATTTGGCTTTGAGGGTTCCTGATGGCTTTTTAGTCTTTAACCGTGTGTGTACCAATCTCACATTTGGCCCAAACCTCGGGATTCTCCCTCTGCCTGTCTTACTTCATGGTACTAGAAGAACTTGCTCCTCACTGTCTCCACATGAGAGAGTCAGTTGCCCTTTCTCCTGTGCCTCTGCAGGAAGAACTCTTTTGCATGACACATCTCACCTCCTCTTTGAGGGATTGTTTTCTTTCGTAAGAAACCTGGAGTCCATTTACTCTGACCTCTCTTTAAATCTATATCCAGAGCCATGACCCAGGGAAAAGCTTGGGTGACCCATAATTTCTCTTCTCCTGCTGTCCTCTTGCTCTTATGCCCCACCCCAATTCCCCTTAAATTTTACAAGCTTTTGACAGTTTGTATGTGCTCAGCCAATGAGCAGAAAACCTGGAAAGAATTTCTGGACTTTAGCCCACCAGTTTGTCTGGTTGACTAACCTGCTGAGAGCTAAAATTGGCACCCATTGCTCCGTGCCTTCAGGCAGTCTCATGGGGCAGAGTATTCCACCATCCAAATATCAGGCACTGAGTGAATGTGGGTGAAGCTCACAGGACTGGCTAGAGCTTTGGGGGTGGGGTGGGGGTTAACTACTATTTTTTTGGCCATGATCTCTTTCCCCTTCCTTTTTTTTTAATTAAATAAATGGATCAAAATTAAATAATTCAAGCCCTGCCTTCAAAATGAAATTTTTTTGTATTATTTAGCAAAAACAATAAACCCAATTTTTTTTAACCATCAAAAAAAAAAAAAATCCACAAAATGTGACTCTGAAGTCATTCTGCTAACCACTAACTCTATTCATTATGTATCTTTACCTCTAAACCTTTCTGTGTATTATCTCATTTAATCTACTCAGAATTACGACAACCTTCCAGAGTAAGTCACTCCTTCCAGAGTACAGATTTTTAATTTTCAAAGAAGGACTAAGCAACAACAAGGCAAATTAAATAGCTCACGTTTACATAGCTAGTATGTGTTGCTGCCTGGTTTTGAAATCTGTATTATTAAAACCTAAACCTTACAACCTCTGTTTCAATAGCACCTGAAGACTGAGAATTCCACCAAAATACATGAAATCCCCTTGTCTAATTGGAGCATTTGGAGTTAAGCAGAATTATCTCACCTACACAGTTCTTATAACACTCCTTCTCGCATACTATGCATTTGGGGTTTTAGTTAGTCATCCCTGCTGTCAGTGGCCTGTGACCTTGGAAAGACTATTTGATCAGCTTGAATGGAGTGATCAGCAGAAGGTTAGATACACTGGCAGCCTTTAAAGTTATCCTGTACCAACATTTGCCTGGAAGCAAGAAGTTTAAAGTGGTTTCAATAAGAAAACTATATATAGTTTTTATTTTCTTTTTAGCTTATCTATGAATTATACCTATTGTAATCACCCACTCACATTTTTGTAACTTTTTTTCCACTGCCTTTAAAATTAATACATACACATTACAGAATGTTAGAAAATGCAGAAAACATATTTATTTTTCAAGATTGACTTCATAGGTTGATTGTTTTCCTTGTTTTTTTAGTTTTATGTGCTGTTTGAACACTTTACTTGTAATTATATTTACTTTTAAAATCTCATCTAATCATAATTTAGCCTTTTTGTAAAACTAGAGAATAATCCAATGACTGTGGTGCTTCCTTATTATATATGAATATTTTAATTATTGATACACTATTATTCCCCTTACCATCATATCCTGAAATCTCATCTATTTTGGAGTTAAACCCCTAGAAAATGTCAAAGTTATGTTTTGCTTTATTTTATTTTCATTTGGCATGTTTTCCTGCAAAAACTTTTTGGGTTTTGTATGTCCCTAAATTGTATATATTTACCTGCTATAGTAGCCATTGTACTCCTCTGTGTTTTACTACTCAGCTCAGTGTTTTACTTTATCTTCTTTTCATTGACTTAAGTAGCTCTTTGAATCAATGTTTTCTGAGGTGCATATGGGCAGCAAAGTTACCAGGCTCTTGAGTAAGTGAGAATGTCTTAACAAATGAACTTCTGCTCAGAGTAGATTCTGAGTTGAACCCTACCTCTTTTGAAAGCATGTGCACATCCTCCATTCACTTTGTGCACTGGAGAAACACGTGATCAGCTTGATTTTGTTTTGTTAGTAAACTCATCTCCCTCCTTTAATACTTACAGAATGTTTCATCTAACACTAAGTCTGGGTTATTTGCTATCAGACAGGAGACTATACATCAGACAGGATGATTCAATTCAATTTGGGGGAATTAGAGGTGTTTTTGACAGACTGAGAACTTATTCGTTTCATAACACTTATTGTGAAATCTTACTAGATCTTACTGAAAAATAAATCTAAAGAAAACAAAATTGGTGACAGAAGGCAAAGGAAACATAGTTAAAAAAAAAAATACACACATCTAGCAAACAGCTCTAGCCAGATATAAAATAAAGATAAAAAGAAACCAAATAAACCAGGTCAACTTCGAAAGTCAAGTGAGTGAACTTTCTGAAAGTGCAGAGTGATAGAGGAAGAAAGCAGAATCCTAGAGGCATTTGCCACTACTTAAGAAAAAGTTGTAGCAAAAGCAAATGCTGCTCACTGTTTGAAACATTCAAAAGTTGGAGAGAGACAATGTCTGAGGAGCATAAGCAGAAACGTCGGTCCTCCAGAGGACTCTAGCTTCCAAGGCAGCAACAGCAGTTTGGACACTCCCTAGGAAACAGCTTTCTTAGGCTTAAGTGATTACAGCCAAGAGGCACAAACTGCTGGCACAGGTATAAAATGTCCACTCGTGAAAGAATCTGCAGGTGCTTCTGCCAGGCAGAGGCTCCCTCAATTTACCATGGAGGTGCCAGAAATATGGGGACCAAAGAGAAAATGGAAATCAAGAGATTTTTAATATTCTGAATGAGAATAACTAGTAGCTCAAAAAGTAGCTGCCATTTTTGCAAATCGTAAGGGCTAATAAAGTATAATTCTCTTGAAGGTCACTCTGCATGAAGAGATACTATATATGTAATTGCAATTTTCCCCTAGATAAATGGCAAACAAATGGTAATAAGCTACTTATAGGAGATTTCTCCCAGTTGAAAATAACCTCAAGGCCATAGTCTCCAGGGAGACTTAAGTTGACTGGCATTCTAGAAAATCTAATACAAAGAAGGGTTTCTCTGCCTGCCTCTTTCTCTCAGCCACCACTGAGTCCCTTCAACAGACCTCGGCAATAGTAAATCCTTAATTTCAAGAATAAAAAAAACCATCCTGAATCAACTGCTATAGGTGTTGGGGATTTCCTTACTTTTATTTTTGTTTTAATTTTCCGGGAGCTGGGGCATCAATTTTGTCTGTCTTCAGATCACTTTGGATCCATTAGAGTTGACATGGAATTATTTAAATTTCCAGAATCCTGACAGATGACACTGCTGCGGGCATAAAATGTGTTCCCCCAAAATTGATATGTTGCAGTTACAACACCCAGTACCTGAGCATGTTTGAACTTGTAGATAAGGTTTTAAGAGGTTATTAAGTTAAAATGAGGTCTTCAGAGTGGGCCCTAATCCAATATGGCTGGTCCTTTACAAAAAGAAGAAATTTGAACACACAAAGGACAATTGCAGAGACAGAGGGATGACCATGTGAGGACATGGTGAGAAAGAGAAAAGCCTCAGAAGAAACCAAACCTGCCAAAAATTTGACCGTGGAATTCTAGCCTCTAAAATTATGAGAAAAAAAATATAATTCTTTTGTTTAAGCCACCAGTGTGTTGTATTTTTTTTTGACATCCCTGGCCAACTAACACGTATGTCTATTCTGGTGGAAGACAGTGATGGGACAGACGACAGCCAAACTTCAACTCGTTTTAGGCATGAAGAAGCCATCTAGCTAGGATACAATCAAACAAGAATTTTTAAAATGGCAAGGATTTTCATTCATTTGGATGCCTTAAGAATGTTGAGTTAATTTTGTACTTTAACTCACAAAAACATGATAGATAATTTTCCTTTGGACATGAATTTACAACAGCAAAGGGATTTAAAGCCTTGAATGCGCTTATCCCTAGTAATTTTATTTGATAAAAGGATTTAATTAGTATTTTGGGGCATCTCTATGTTGTGTGAAATTTTATAATAAGTATCTTATTTTATCCATTAATCTTATACAGAAGCTCTAAGAACATTTAAGATGAATGTGGCTAGACTTAATTTAGGATAAGAAGTAAATAGTGTGTAACTGTTCATCTTTGAGTTTAGCATAGAAATGTGGGTAATTTTGTTAATACATACTGAATAACCCATTCTATAGTTTCCTGGAGGTGAAATGCATCCTGCCTACCAGTAGTCCCAGGAGGACACCCAAGAGTCTCCATGGTCAGGTTTGGGGTAGCCATCTCATGAAAATGGTGGCAGAACATTCTGATAGTCCATTGATCTCTGTTGTAGCCCATTTGAGTTGCTATAAAGAAATAACTACAGCTGGGTCATTTAAAAAGAAAGAAGGCTTACTTGTTCTCAGGGCTCTGAAGACTGTAAAAGAAGCATGGTGTCGACGTCTGCTTCTTGTGAGAGCCTCAGGAGTCTTCCACTCACGGTGGAAGCTGAAGGACAGTCAAGATGTGAAGATCACAAGGCAAGAGAGGAAGCAAGAGAGAGAAGTCCTAGGCTCTTTTTAACGACCAGCTCTTGAGGGAACTCTCACGGGATCTACTAAAGCAAGAATTCACTCATTCCCGCAAGAATGACACAAAGATGCTCATGAGGGATTTGCCTGCTGACCAAAACACCTCTCATTAGGCTCCACCTCCCACGCTGGGGGTCAAGTTTGAACATGAGATTTGGAGGGTCAAATACCCAAACTTCTTCCCCAAATTGGTTAAAAAAGACAATTATAAAGGAATGTTTATTCCTCTCCTCTCGTTGATGCTATTTCACTCTTTTCCCCACCTTGTCTCCATTCTTTTTTCTTCCCATGGAGAAGAAATGAATCACTTGCATTGGTGGGGTACATCTGTTAGTTTTCATTTCTCTGTTGTATTGGCCAAACCTCTTAAAATTGTGTCAGCATCAGAGATTTATTGATTTTGTTTATTTCTACTCTACAACAGGAAAGGCATGATTCTTGATAAGTAGTATTTTCTCTTTGGAAGCCCTCAGATGGGCTTCCCAAGATCTGAGCTTAAATAAATGGTTGACAGGAAAGATTAGGAAATACCATGTGCTAAGCCCTTTCTTCCAATTTAGCTTATTGATCAAGTTTGACTTCTGTGTCTGCTTCTCAACTGTTTCTAGATGAAGAGAGAAAAGAAGAGTGCAATTTAATTAGACTCACTTAAAACCAAACTGAGACTGTTTGTTGTTCTATTAATAACACATGTAGATGCATATTTAAAATAATTTTCTATTTTATGTAGTATGTTGTTTTAATACATCTCTGCTCTGCAAATGTTCTTTTATGTTTTAGAATATTTTCATAACATCATGCCTCTTTCTAATTTTCTCATCTTTGGGTGGACTACCCTAGAACCAGTGCTTGAAAGCCAATACAGTGTTTATACTGGTTTTGACCTAGCTCATAGCTTCTGAACACTTCCTAAGACTTCCTCAAGGCTTACAAAAGGAAGGCAAATTTAATAGAGCCAGCTGCCAATTTCCTGTGCTTTTTCTCTATGGGGTTAGGCTATCATCTAGTATTTCTACTGACAGATCCTGTGTTGAATTTAGGAATGATTTTGAAGTTAGTCTTTTGTTCTTGTTCCAAGCATTGTGCATGAAAAGCCTAAGCCTCCTAACTGGCCATGTTTCAAATGTGATTCTTAATTCTGACTTTCCATCCTTCAGATTTTAACACCCGGAGTAAAATGGGACACTGCATGCCTCCCCTTAGCTGTGTTGTATCTTAAAGGTTTGTAATTTTGGAAGGTGCAAAATGGGAGACTCTAACAGGAGTAAAAGAATGGAAAACTGTTCTCAAAATGTTCTGAATTGGTCAACAGGGTGACTATATCAGGTTTTTGGATTGAATGTAAAGGCCTGGAATTACTGAAAAAAAAAAAAAAAACAAGAACTAACTAAAACACTTCTCCTAATTCATTTCTGATTGGCTATGAGTATCCAAGGGCTTACTTACTGAGCAAGGAAATGTTGGCAGCTCTTAATTTTGTATTCTTGTAAAAAGCAACTAATGGTTTAATAATATTACAAACACAATTAGAGTGGTGAACTAGTCAAATGCATTCGATGGCAATATACTTTACTTTAAAACATGGCCCATCTCTTAAAGAGACACACACAAATAAATACTGGAAATGTAACAAAATTGACCTCTCAAGAATACTCTTAAATGATTAGAAGGACTAGTTTGATAAGCTTCTTATTCTGGGAGGATGTTGGTGACAACCCGAAGTACATATGGAGAACAAGGACTGTTAAAACTTTCTTCTGAGGAGACTAGTTAAGACCAGCTCCATGTTTGTGATTTGTAGTGAGTTTGCACCTTTGAGACCTGAGCTGAGTTTCTCAGTATAATAAAAGAAAACCTGAAAGCCATAAATAATGGTCTTTCTTTGCCAACCTCTCCTCATACTCTACACACCATGTATCTTTTCCTATAAATAAATGTTAAAGTATTAATGGAATATAAGTTTAAAGGGTACCAGACTACTAGTCTGCCTGGGGTACTAACGTGGACTGCATCTTCACTGACACTAGGACTCCATCTAGAGAACGGTCCTATTGAAAGACAGTTTTTCACTAAATACATTGTATGTCATAAAGCCCAAACACAACTTATACAGACTATTCAATTCTACAGAGTACAGATGGGTGGTAGGTAGCTAATGTTTGTTGAGTTAAGGAAGACAGATCAAGAGTTTGAAGGCTGAGTTTAATAATTTGTTCTTTTTTATTAATTTCCAGGCAAAGAAGCCAACATAGCACAGAGTCTGAGACTCTGAGGAATGTGATATGGAGATGGGAAAATGGGGTAGGTCACTTAAAGTCAAGAAATAAAAACTTCTCTCCTCCTCTGACATATTAGAAAAGCTCGAAGTGCTAATGTTTGCCTAATAGTTTCTAGTTTTATCAAATAGGTAAGCCCTGGGCTGCATGGTGGCAATTTCTCTAGCAGACCCTAGCAGAAGAGTCCATCTCCCCTCTGAGATTTATGATATCCAGCTCCCATCAGGCTATGTCTGAGGATCTCCATTTGATATTATTGCACTAGAATCAAATGTGTGCAACAAGTTAGCTGGTGAGAGAGCCTGGTTATGGCTTTAATGACTGCTATGCTGAGGTCCTGCTTTGTTAGTCTTTTTATCAACACCATGAGGTGAGCTGATTTAACACTACATATTATAGATGAGAAAAAAATGTACCTAATGAAGTTAGATAACATACCTAAATTCAAATAATTAATAAAAGGCATGGCTTGCAACTGAAACTTATCTCTCCCTAAAGTGTGTCACTTGCAAAGACATTCCTGAATCTTCAATAAAAGAATTTAGAAAAAGCATGTTTGCATTGAGAATTAGCTAATCTAAAATCCAGACTCAGAAATGATTTTTAAAATTTATCAAGTTGATGAATTAAAAACTCTATTCTGTTTTATAAAAGAGAACGAACTCATAAAGATAAAGAAAATATCTATAACATTAAAATATAGACATAGGCTTATTCTCCACTTGAGAAAGAACTGCATTGATTTGTGATTTATCTGAAGAAAGTCTTATTCAGTTGAAGTTTGGGGGCACAACCTTAAGCTGCTCACTCCAGCAGTGCTTATTTAGCATATCCATTGAGTTCTCTCTTATTTTTCCTATGAAAAGCTCAAGGTGAAGTTCAAAGACACTTTTTCCTCTTTTTAAACAAAAAAGATGCCTCAAACATTATAATGAAGTGGAAAAACCAAGAGAATAGCAAACTATGAAATGTAGAAAATGTCAAAGGGGTAATAAGAGGTACTTCTGATTGAGGATGTTAAATTTCAGTGAGAGTATATATAATCCAATTTATCTCTTTCATACATACTCTAACATCATGGCCATGCATTAACTGGGAATTTCAATTTTAATTTTAATTTGTACCATGCCCCGATGCTATCTTTTCTAATATTCCTTCCTTTTGCTTTTTCATTTTCTCTTTCCTGCCTTCTCTTTCTCCAGGACCAACTAAATTTACCTGTTGGAAGAGTGTGAGATTGCCTTAATGATATATTTGATTTTAATAACTCCAAGATGACTGACCTCTTAACTTGGTGCTTAGGTATATAAATTAAGGGTCATAACTTCCAAGTCTTATAATTTCTTTTCTAGTGCTATAGGCAAAGAAACACTCATATGCTGAGCATCATCTCAAATTATTGGACTGCTTATCTACCCTAGGAAGAAGTAGTCAATTATGACTAGGGATGGTGCTCATTTGCAAAGTCAGAACCCAATTATTTTCCTGAGAAGCTGGACATTGAAGTGTTTGGGATGAACTGATTCCATCTTGTTACCTCTGAGGATCTTACTTTTAGCTATCAACTGCATTTCACAGATTTATATAATGCTCAGCTTCTGTACAAAGTACAGAATTACACAATTAAAGCTTAGAATCTCCTATTATAAGGAGAATAAGAGTGAGAGTAAGAAATTGAGAAGGGAGGAATGGAAGGAAGGAAGGAAGGAGGGAAGGAAGGAGAAGGGAGGGAAAGAGGGAAGGAAGGGGAAGGGAAGG
>NW_012115066.1:7107354-7150457 GCF_000951035.1 Colobus angolensis palliatus | reverse complement strand
TGTATTAGCAGAGGAGTGGATAGTTAAACCAAAATAATCTGGTTTTATTTTTTCAGGAAGCTTTTGAATTCATGTCTCACAATTTGTTTTCTCTGTTTTATAAAAATATTCTGAAATACCTCACTTATGTATCATTAATGAAAGTCTGACCCCAATTGCATATGTATTTGTATGAAGTTTCTGTCTTGCTTTATTTCTTGTCTATTTTTGCTTTAAAGGGAGATACAAAGAACTCAGTGAATGCCCCCTTTTTTTCTTTTCTGTATTTTAAAAGTCAGCTTATATTATTGACACAATAATGGGTTGCAAGCTGTTAACATTTGAAAAAAAGTCAAAATGCAATCTTAAATAATAGCCATAAATGATAGAAAATCTCTTTCCGTAACATTTGTTACTACCCTAGGTGACACAAACTGCAGTGTTTTGCATTTATATATTTTGTTGTCCTGATACCATTTTCATAGTGTTCTACTCAAAATATAAACCAAAAAGTTATTTTTGAAACAAGGTACAAGCTATGATGGAAAGAAAAAGGAGAAGAGGGATACAAGGAGAGAGAGATGGAGATAGAGGAGAAGAAAAGAAAGAGAAAGAAGGAAAGTACGAAAAGCAAGAACTCAATTTTTATCTATGGTGTGTGCTTGCTAATCCAACCACTTTCTTAGGAAAATGCACACCTTCTATTTTTTGCAAAGGCTAAAGTCTACAAATAACTTTTCTGGGTCTCAACTGTGTAATTAAAAAAAAAAAGTATGGGTCAGACTAGATGATTTCAGGCTCTGCAATCTTATTCAAATGAGCAAATTGGTTCTGGTAGCCAGGTTTCTGCCATGATGAATATTGTGTAGAACTATCCTTACAGAGAATTGTTACTACATCAAATAGCATGGTCAGGCTTGTCCACAAGATAAATTAGCCCTCTGGATTAATGTTTCTTTGGCTGTTAGGATATTTTCAACTTGTATTAGATGTGCTAAAAGGCTCGAATGAGACCAGTTTAAACAAATAGGTTGCCTTTGAAATGTCAACACGTAAAAAAGTAGAGTTACTATTTATTGTTTAGGTTTCACTGTTGTTTGTACACAACTTCATTTTAAGAAATATATGCAATACTTTTCATCACACTTCTGTCAATGTTCACTAAGTTGATAAGAGATCTCTAGATATGGTAATCTATAAGTCCCCTGAGACATTACCCAGAAACCATGATGCATCACTGATGTCCTTGTCACGTGCCAGTCATCTTGCAGATATTCAGCTGGCTTCAGCAACAATACTTAATGATAGTTTATAATTGTATGTCATTTTCCTCTAAGAAATGTGAATCTAATAGGAAATATTTCCCAGAACTCAGGGGAGCATACACTAGAATTTAGCTATAGTGCTCTGTGGCCCACATATTAACAATGTTAGAGCCCAGCAGTGTACCTAGCACATAATAGGCAGTAAATATTTGTTGACAAATGAATCAATGATCTTTTCACATTCTCCCAGATATTGCTTGAGATGTAGACAACTTTTAAAAGTACTAATCAGACATAACTAATCTCTGTTCTAAAGACTAAAAAACTGAAATTGGAATTTAACTAAGATCAATTCAGTGAGGAATTTGTCCCAGGTCTGATTCAGTGTCATTTTGACCTATCTAGAAGTCACTGCTGGAGGAAGCAATTGTCTTACTTTACCACTTGATAAAATTTCACTTTTTCAGAAGAAACTGCAGATTCATGAGAAAAGTCAAGCACTTTTGTGGATTTTTGTCTATCAATGCCATCCATCACTGTGGCTGCAATGGAGCTCTCGGTATCTTCCACCTCCACAGTGCTCAGCTGTTGTTCCCACCTGGCACCAGAAATGCAACTCAAAGAAAGAAACAGCAGAAGGGAAATAAAACAAGAACAAGAAGCTGGGATTGAAGCCAGATGAGCTGGAATGAGCAGAGGGGCTGAGAGAAATAGAATCTAAATTCTACATTACGTTTTGCCACAACCCACCTCTGAGAGTGTTGGCCCCATCTCTTTCATCATTCTTCTGCTTCTCGAAAAGGTTTTTATGATGAGGAAAATAGGAATGAGGAGAGAGGATCTTAAGTCTCGTTGCTTCAAAGCTTTAGCCTTCCAATATCTTCTAAGGTTTCTGTGATTCTGAAACTAACACATTTAAAAATTTAGAGCCCAGTGGACCAGCCCTGAAACAAGCAAAGCAGAAGGTAGAGCCAGTGAGCATAGGGTTTGCTATCCATGTGTAGGGGGAAAGAAGAAAAAGTAGTTTCAGATATCCTTGAGGTAAACCAGTACAGGTCAAAAAAGAAACTAAGACAGACATTTGGGACAGACTAATGATGTTACTACCATGGTGAAGTGGAAATGGTTATTACTTATATTTGTAGCCATAGTTTTATGTGTACATATATATATGTGTGTGTGTGTGTGTATTCATATATATACATATAAAACATCAAATTGTACATACTAAAATAAGTGCATATTATTATTAATTTCATTCTATTGCACAGATATACTTTTTCTAGTACTTTTCTACATATATGTATATGTAGAAAATACATATATACTACATATACATATACATGTATATGTAGAAAAATTTATATAACTATATATCACTAATTTTTAAAAATCAGATAGGTGTAGGGGTGTGTCCATAAGCTCAGCACTTTGGGAAGCTGAGCAGGGAAGGTCACTTGAGCTCAGGAATTTGAGACAGGCCAGGGCAACATAGTGAGACCCTATCCCTACAAAAAATTTGAAAAATTAGCTGGGTGTGGTTGCACATGTCTGTAGTCCTAGCTACTCAGGAGGCTGAGGTGGGAGGATGGCTTGGGCCTGGGAGGTTGAGGCTCCAGTGAGACATGATTGTGCCCTGCACTCCAGCCTAAGCAACACAGAGGGATCCCATCTCAGTATAAAACAAGAACTTAAAATATCAAGATCTACAAATTTGTACAGGAGAGAGAAACTTTATTTCTTCTGAAGGATTACACTCTACAAGGTGGCCATCCTGCAGGCTGGGAAACAGTCTCTAGCCAAGATCAGAAACAGGTACTTTGACGAAGAAAGGGTTGGAATAGGAATTTTATGCAGAACGGGTTGACTAAACATACATACTCAACAGGTTACAGGAGGAGCTATGAATATTCATGAAGGTGGTCCTGACACATGCATATTGAACAAACATGCATGTAACATACAACCCATGTTTACTTTCGGGTGTAGACTTAACATTTTCATGTATTACAATTAGGCCCTATGTATTAGTCTGTTTTCACACTGCTACAAAGACATTACCTGAGACTGGGTAATTTCTAAACAAAAGGGGTTTAATTGACTCACAGTTTCACGTGGCTGGGGAGACTTTAAGAAACTTAAAATCATGGCAGAAGGCAAAGGAGAAGCGAGGCACATTCTAAATGGAGGCAGGAGGGAGAGATCACAGGGAAAACTGCCACTTTTAAAAGCATCAGATCTCATGAGAACTCCCTCACTATCACCAGAACAGCATGGGGGAAACTGATCCCATGATCCAATCACCTCTAACCAGGTCCCTCCCTCAACATGTGGGACTACAATTTGAGAGGAGATTTGGGTGGGGACAGAGAGCCAAAACATATCACCCCATATGTCACAGTGTCGTTTTAGGCCACAAAGGCATGCAAGAGCACAGTCTCTGTAAAATGGCCAGAACCAGTCCTTGGTTGGCGTTCTATTTATCTGGAGGAAGTTACTGTAATCAGTCTTTTGTCTAATAAAAGCTGTAGTAGTGGGTGGTGGAGCAGGGACTGGGGGTCAGTTAGTGAACATCTGATGGAGCTGCAAATTGTTTTAATCTTGCTTATCTCAAGGCCAGTGTGTGTTTGGCTGCTAGAGAATAAGAAAGACCTTGAGGCAATTAGAACATAGTTTATTCTGTAAGTGTAGAGGATGTGTGACTTAAAGCTTGCCTGTTATAATTTGGTATCTTATTGCCAAAATGTCCACTTTATAATTTTGTATCTTATAGAAAAAAAGAGCTGGTTCTGTTGGTTTTATTATCTTTATTTTAACATTAATTTTGGTCAGTTGTCCCTAAGCCATAAAAGGGAGGGCTTATCATGAGGTCCGACTGACCTCTCATCCCATATGGCTGGGAACTAGGTTTTTAAGGTTTTTTGGGGGTCCCCTTGGCCATAAGGGGTCCATTGAGTTAGCAGTGACTTAGGATTTTATTTTTAGTTTACTATATATATGTATGTGTGTGTATATGTGTGTGTGTGTGTAGATGTGCGTGCGTGTGTGTGTACATATGTAAACAGGACAGAACTAGAAAAGTGTATATCTGTATATCAGAATGAAACATTTAGAAACAATTTTTAATCAACTATATTGAGATATAATCTGCATATAATGAAATTAAAACAGATTGAACATGTAGGTCAATGCCTTTTAAAAACGCAGACAATTGTATAACCAGCACCCTAGTCAAGATGTAGAGTTCTCTTTCATCCCTGTGCAGCTGATCATTTCCATGCCACCTCTGACACAGAAAAACTGATAACATTTCTAATCTGGATAAATTAGGTTTTCCTGGTTTTGAACTTGATAGAGATAGAATTTTTTGTTGTCACATTTTTTCACAACAATATCTAAGATTCATTCATGTTATTCAGTTTCAATCATTTTTGTTTCTGCATTGTTGATGTCATATGAATATACCATATAATATATCATATGGATATATGGAAATTTGCTTGACAGATAGAGATCTTTAAACTTGCAAGAAAAAAACCCATATAACAAATACATGGGTGTGTGTGTGTGTGTGTGTGTTGTATGTATATATAAAAAACACTCCTCCTAAAAAATACATACTTCACCAAAAGTAGGGAGGAATTAATAGTAAATGATAAAATCAGGAATTCTCACTTATTTCCAATGTTAAAGGCAAACATCTCAGTCCTTTATCATTAAGCATAGTATTGACTATAGTTTTTTTCCAGGTGCTTTTTGTCAGTGTGAGGAACTCCTGGTTGGCTGCATTTGTTAGTGATAATTGTTGAACTTTTGCAAATAATTTTTATGCACTTATTGAAATGAAAATTCTTTTTTCTTTATTCCATTGATAGGCTACATTACAGAACTTATTTTTGAATGTTGAACTAATCTTTCATAAACTTTAATTCCTTATGATGTATTGTCCTATATATTATTGGATTAAATGTTAACATTTTAAATAATTTTTTATCTAAATTTGTGAAGAATATGGATTTGTAATTTTTATATGTCTTTCTCATGCTTTGAAAAAATGTAATTTCTTCTCTGAGTGTTTGATAGAGCTCACTTGTTAAAATTATATGAGGCTAGTGTTTTGGGGGAAAAGGGTTTGAGAATAACTTCATTTTTAAAATAAATAAATGACTAGATAGTTTTTCATTCATTTAAAAATGAGGTTTTATTTTATGTCAGGAAGCATAGTTACAATAGTTGTTTAAAGTCATAGTCTGATAGTTTCTCTATCTAACTTTTTGGGGAGTTGGTATTTGTTGATGCTCTTAGCCTTAGAAAATCAGATCCTAGTTCTCTGAATGATTAATAATTTTGGATCATGCCCTGGATATTGTGAAGGTTATGCTGTGTAGATCTGGAGTCTTGTCATATGCCTCTGTATAATGTAGAAGTCTTTGTTTCTCGGTCTGGTTAGGTTTAGACAGCAAATCATTTCTTGCACTCTGGGTGATAGTTCAAATCTCAGTTCAGTTATCTAAGCCATTGTTCCACTGGTTGGGTTCTGTCCCATGTGCAGCTCAGCAGTTAAATCAAGTGTTCTGCCTGCAGAGGTCGCATTTTTCTCATTCTTCGTATCAGAAACTTGAGTCTTTTATCAGAACATTAGAATGCCAGGACACTGTGTTACTCTGGACTGGGATTCACTTTCAGGGCAAAGCCAGGAGAGAAAAAATGAGTGGGAAATGTTAATGTATGTTGATTACTTCTTTGAGTTCTAAATTTCCCTCACAGTCCACCTGCTTGTACTTATTTTTCTAGTCCTAGGTAGTTGTTGGTGTTATTATTTTAATTTTTTTTTAAATTTTGTCCAGAATTTTTAGCTGCAGTTAGTGAGAGGGTTGGGCAGTAGTGGGCTCACGGTGTCGTAACAGAACTACAACTCCACACCTTAGCCATCATTGTTTTTGAATATTGTTTTCATATTAAGCAATTGTAGTGCAAAGCTTAATCACACATATGATTATATTTATGAATATTTTCTTTTAAGTAGGTTATCATATAGTCTGAGTGGAATGACAATTTATTGCTTCAATTTTCAATTATTAGAACTTTTATGTTTACAACTCTGGATAGAAGTCTTAGCACAATGTTGACTAGAGATAGTAATAACAATATCCTTGTCTGATTCCAAGATCTAAAGGAAGTGCTTTAAAATTTTTATCTATCAATATTATATTTGTGGAGATATTGGGTCATTTCCATTTATGAAGTTAAAAATGTTCTCTTGCATTATTTATTAAGAATTATTTTAATTTAAATTATAAATGGGTGTTAATCATTTTTCTGAATCTATTGACATGACCAAATATTTTTGTCTTTCTTAAACTGATACTTTGGTGAATGACATTAATAAAATTTCTAATTAAAAGCCAAAATTTGTACACACACACATACACACACACACACGCACACACACACACATATTGATATAATTTTATTCCATACCTGAATTTTGCTGGGCAATATTTTATCTAAGATTTCATGTTGGCCGGGTGCAGTGGCTCACACCTGTAATCATAGCACTTTGGGAGGCCAGGCAGGCAGATCACAAGGTCAAGAGATCAAGACTATCCTGGCAAACATGGTGAATCCTCATCTCTAAAAATACAAAAATTAGCTGGGCGTGGTGGCTCATGCTTGTAGTCCCTGCTACTCGGGAGGCTGAGGCAGGAGAATCGCTTGAACTTGGCAGAGGTTGAAGTGAGAAGAGATCATGCCCCTGCATTCTGGCCTTGTGGCAGAGCGAGATTCCATCTCAAAAAAAAAAAAAAAGATTTCATGTCAATTTTTAGTGGGTGTTGTCGGTCTACAATTTTTTTATCATGTTATTATTGTCTTACATTACAATTAAGATTATTGTAGTATTGTGAAGTAATTTTGAGAATATTCTGTATATTTTATTCTCTGGAAATCTTTATAAAATTGAAAATATCTTTTAATCAAATGTTTGCTAAAACCCAACAGTGAAATAATATGAAATCATTGTTGGAATAGTTTATTTTTTCTCCCACTGATTAAATGTATTTTAAATTTATAACCTTTACATACTTTTTAATTAAAATTTTCTTTTAGATTTAGGAGTGCATGTACAGATTTGTAAAGTAAGTATATTGCATGATGCTGAAGTTTGGTGTACGAATGATTCCATCACCCAGGTATTAAGCATAGTACCTAATACCTTGGAAAACCTTGTTCCCCTCCCTCCCTACCCACTTATAGTCCCCAGATTCTATCATTGCCATCTTTATGTCCAATAGTACCCAAAGTTTAGCTCCCACTTATGAGTGAGAATATGCATGCAATATTTGGTTTTCTGTTCCTGCATTCATTTGCCTAGGATAATGGCCTCCAGTTGTATGTGTGTTGCTGCAAAATAAATGATTTTGTTCTTTTCTATGACTGCATAGAATTCCATGGTATATATGTACCACATGTTCTTTATTTAATCCACTCTCGAGGGTCAGCGTTGATTCTGTGTCTTTGCTGTGGAGAATAGGGCTGCAGTGAACATGGGAGTGCATGTATCTTTTTGTTAAAATGATTTATTTATTTTTGAATATATGCCTAATAATTGGATTGCTGGGTCAAACAGTAGTGAAGCACAATATTTTCTTGACTGCTTTGCAGGATTCGCGATAGGGGTGCCTTGTTTACTCAGCCTGTCACTCACTGTCTAACCCTGGTGGGAGGGAGCATGCGAGTGAAAGACTGTGGGAACTGGAGCGAGCACTTTTGGGCTCTGGCAGGAACGAACTCCATTTACTCGATTTGCCACACTCAACCCCTTGAGGGAGGGATCAAGTAGGTGAGCCAGCACAGGTTCCAGCTGGCTACTTTGAGGCAGCCGCAGGAGCAAACTCCATGCCGGCCCTATGGCAGCATCCAGCTTGGGGTGCCTGACACCCCCAAACCTCAGAAGGCATGTTACAGTGCTCTTTTAGCTCAGCCATCCGTGGATGACTTAAGTGTTAACAGCTCAGTGGGCCCTTTGCCTTGTCATGTGTCACAGCTGCCCTCTGCCATAGAGGGCAAAGTGCCAGTGTGATAGCCTTTTTGGGGTATCCACACTCATGGCTCCCAAGCTCTTGTCTAGTGTCCAGGAAAAATTAGGTTGCATGAACGCATTGAAGGATGGTCAATGTGGAGGATTTTATTGAACAATGAAAGTGGCTCTTAGCGAGAAGGGGAAGTAGAAAGGGCATAGAAGGGCAGGTTATCTTCCCCTCACGTCTGGCACTCTCTGGCGGGACTCTTCTCTGAAGTCAAGCCATCAAGCCATCCCTCTGAAGTCAAGTCACTTCTCTCTGATATTCAGCCACTTCTCCGTTCCTCTCCAATTGAGTCCAGGGTCTTTCTAGGCACGGGATGGGTGTTCGGGTGGTACATGGGTAGTTTAGAAAAAGGCAACTGTCAAGTGGTCTCACTTTGGGTCACAGGTTTCAGACTTTTTGACTTGAAGGTGGGACTTTGTCAGAGACCTGCCACTGTCTGCCTAGAGTTTCTCTGCCTCCTGCCTCTGTTGTATCAGTAGTTCTAAATTCTTTGAAAAATCTCCAAACTGCTTTTCACAAGGGCTGAATGAGTTTATATTCCCACCAATAGTGTGTAAGCATTCCCTTTTCTCCACAGCCTCACCAGCATCTGCTGTTTGTTGACATTTTAATAATAGTCATTCTGACCAATGTAAGAGGGTATCTGCTGGTGGTTTTGATTTGCATTTTCCGCATGATTAGTAATGTAAAACATTTTTTCATATATTTGTTGGTTGCTTGTAAGTCTTCTTTTTATGTGTCTGTTCATGCTTTCTGACCATTTTTTAGTGGAGTTATTTATTTTTGGCTTATTATGTTGTTTGATTTCCTTATAGATTCTGGATATTAGACCTTTGTCAGATTTGTAGTTAGTGAATATTTTCTTTCACTTTCTAATTTAAATAATCCTTTATCTTTATAAAGGCTGTCTGTTTATTCTGCTGATAGTTTATTTTGCTTTGCCAAAGCTCTTTAGTTTAATTAGGTCCCCAATGTCAATTTTTGTTTTTGTTGCGATTGCTTTTGAGAACTTAGTCATAAATTCTTTCCCAAGGTTGATGTCTATAATAGTATTTCTTAGGTTTTCTTCTAGAATTCTTATAGTCTGAGGTCTCACATTTAAGAGCTTCATAGTCACATAAGCCTTTTTAAAAATAAGTTTGACGTTTCTTTTTTCTTAGCTATTGTAGATGTCATCCAAGTTTCCAAATTTACTGGCATAAAATGTTAGCATAGTCCTTTGTGAGTTTAAAAAAAATCACAGCAGTTTCTGCAATTTTGTCCCTTTTTCATATATTATTACTTACATGCATTATTATTTATATGCATTATCTGTTTTTCTCTTGATCATGGTTAACAAAGATTTGTCTATTTTTATCAGCTTCAAATAATCATCAATAACTTTATTATTATCTTCTTTTGTATCTTTATTTTGTATCTACCATCTTTTTTTTCCTATTTTATTTTGGTTGCTTGTTTTTCTTTTCTAGCTTCTGCTTTTGCATTCATACCTCAATAATTTTGGCTTTTTCAAATATAAGCATTTTACTGTGAAAGGACTGTAAATTCAGTTTTAGCAGCTCCTCACAAATTTGCAGTGAAGAAATTATTTTATTGTTTACTTAATTTCCATTACAATCTCATTAACTTTATATTATTAACAGATCTGACTTAATTTCTAGGTTATGTTTTATCTTTAGTTATGTTTCTGACAATGATATCGAATTGTAATTACATTATGTTCAGAGGACATTGAATGTAGAATAAAAAATACTTGGAAGCAATTTGAATTTTTGCTTAAGAAGAAAATATATTCTTAAACTGTTGTGTACAGGGCTCAGTATATGTCTTTGAGATTAGCTACTACATTCTTACAAGGTTTATCAATTATTCAAAGAAAAATGTTAAAAATTCTGAATTGATGAAAGATTTATATATTGTCTTGCAATTTGGGTAGGTTTTTTGCCTTATATTCTTGGTTCCTAAATCAGTAGCTGCTTATGATAGTCAAAATTTTTTTTTTTTTTTTTTTTTGAGACGGAGTCTCGCTCTGTCGCCCAGGCTGGAGTGCAGTGGTCGGATCTCAGCTCACTGCAAGCTCTGCCTCCTGGGTTTATGCCATTCTCCTGCCTCAGCCTCCCGAGTAGCTGGGACTACAGGTGCCCGCCACCTCGCCCGGCTAGTTTTTTGTATTTTTTAGTAGAGACGGGGTTTCACCGTTTTAGCCAGGATGGTCTTGATCTCCTGACCTTGTGATCTGCCCGTCTTGGCCTCCCAAAGTGCTGGGATTACAGGCTTGAGCCACCATGCCCGGCCGATAGTCAAATTTTAAATTTCAATTTGAACCTCTTTAGTTCAAACAATAGTATTTTTTACCTTAAAGTTTATTTTTTCTCCTATCAGTATAGACACTCCATATTAATTGCCTGTGTACTTTTTCCCATTTTTGTTTAATTTAAATACTCCTTTCTCTTTATGCTATAGTGTGGCTATAATATCCATGTAGCTAGACTTTAAAAATCTAATCTGATGAACTCTTTTAAATAATCTTATTGATACATTATATATATATATATAAAATACCATATCTGATTGGTACTTATTGTAATTACTGATATATTTTGATTCATTTACAGTCATTTTATTTTGTTGTATTTGTTCTGCTTTTCATTTTGCTTTTTTCCTGCCTTCTGCCTTATATTGAGTTGTGATTTATAATTAATTTTTCTTCTCATTCTATAAATGTAAAAGTTACACACACTTGTTTGTGTTTATTATTTTTAAAATTTCTTTGATCATATGAATGTGAGCATGGTCAGTTAATAAAGTCTAAATTTGTTACATTTTGTTACTCTACTTCAAAATAATATGATGAACATCTAAACTTCAATCTTCTTATGATCTTTATTTTTACTATATTTGGTCAAGATTTCAGGTATTTTATAATAACTTTTACTCCTAAATTAGACTGTATTGCTATAGCCTTATGCAGTCATATACCTAATATCTGGGGTCATTTTTTTTTTCCCCATTCTCCAATCACATTTTAGTTAGGAAATATAATTCTAGATTAAGAATTATTTTCTCTCAGCAACTGGAAAATGTTATTTTACATTAAATTTTAAGTTCTTCACTTGAAGAATCTGCACCAGTATAATTGTTTAGATTTATTTATAATAAGATTTTTATCATTGTATCTGAAAGCTTCTCTTTGTTTTTGGGTGTAGAAATTGTACTGCAATAAATCTTTTTTGTATTGTTTTCATTTTAATTACTTCAGATTTTTTATGCTTTGTCAATTAGAAGAAATGTGACTTTTTTAAATTCTGGAAATTTTTCTTCTATATTTTTTCCTTCCTTTTTAAAGGCATTTATTTATTTATCTTAATTGACACATAAAGTTGTACAACTTTTTTGTGCGCAACATGATATTTTGAAATATGCATATGTATTGAAATGACTAAATTGAGCTAATTATCATATTCATTACTTCATATAGTTGCTTTTGTTTTGGTGAGAACACTTAAAATCTGTCAGCAATTTTCAAGAATACATACAATATATTGTTATTTAGTATAGTCACCATGTTGTACAATAGAGCTCTTGAACTTATTCCTTTTATGTACCTGAAATTTTGTATACTTTGACCAATATCATTCCAATACCTTTTCCCGGCCCCTAGAACCTGGAAACTTCTACTGTCTACTTCTACAAGTTCAACAGTTATAAGTGGAGTCATGCAGAATTTGTCTCTCTGTACCTGTCTTTATTCACTTAACATAATGTCCTCCAGGTTTATCCATGTCATAACCAATGACAGAATTTCTTTCTTTTTGAGGCTGAATAGTATTCCATGTTATCTTTTTTCATTTATCCACTGAAGGACGCTTAGGTTGATTCCATATTTTGGCAGTTATAAATATCAATGGGTGTGCAGATATCTCTTTGATGTAGTGATTTCATTTCTAGAAAAATAAATAAATGAATAAAACAATCCTATTTACAATAGCTGCAAAAACTACAATACTTAGGATAAGTTTAACCAAAGACATACCAGACTTATACATTAACAACCATAAAAAAATAGATAAAATAAATTGAAGACATAGTCATTCATTCCATGTTTAGTAATTATAAGAATTAATTTGTTAAAATGTTTATACTAATCAAAGCAATCTATAGGTTCAATGTAACTCCTATCAGAATAACAATGCCCTCTTTCATAGAAAGAGAAAAAAATAATTTTAAAATTTATGTGGAACTACAAAAAAACCCAAATAACCAAACAATCTTGAACAGAAAGAACAAAACTGGAAGTATCACACTACCTGACTTCCAAATTTAATACAAAGCTATAGTAATCAAAACAGCATGGTATTGGCATAAAAACAGACACATAAACCAATGGCACAGAAAGCGCAGAAATAAACCCACATATTTAGAGTCCATTGATTTTTGACAAAGGTACCAAGAATACACGGTGGAGAAAGGACAGTCTCTTCCACGAATGATGTTGGACAACTGTATATCCGTGTGAAAAAGAATAAAATTAAAATCTTATATTATACCATATAGGAAAATATACTTAAAATGAATTAAAGACTCATATGTAAGACTTGAAACTGTAAACCAACTAGAAGAAAACATAGGGGGAAAGCTCTATGACATTGTTCTGGGCAATGATTTTTTTGGATATAAATCCAAAAGCACAGACAACAAAAGTAAAAATAGACAAATGGGATTGCATCAGATTAAAAAGCAATGTAATCACTGAAAGCATGCATTGTATTTTCAGCAAGCACACAGAGGACGAAGTATTTATAAGTTGTGTCATCTTGGATGTATTATTTAACTGTTTTACACAATAGTTTTCTTTTTTTTTTTTTAGTTTTGTGGAACTTTTTTTTTTTTTTTTTGATATGGAGTCGTGCTATGTCGCCCAGGCTAGAGTTCAGTGGTGCGATCTTGGCTCACTGCAAGTTCTGCCTCCTGGGTTCACGCCATTCTCCTGCCTCAGCCTCCCAAGTAGCTGGGACTGCAGGTGCCCACCACCATGCCCAGTTAATTTTTTGTATTTTTAGTAGATACGGGTTTTCACCATGCTTTCCAGGATGGTCTCGATCTCCTGACCTCGTGATCCGCCCACCTCAGCCTCCCAAAGTGCTGGGATTACAGGCGTGAGCTGCCTCGCCCGGCTTACACAGTAGTTTTCTTATCAGTAAGAATGGACATCATCATAACAAGCACTTGGGGATTTCAGAAAGTGCATGAAGATGTTTTTAAAGCAATGAGTTTTGTACCTAGTACATTGAAAACAGCAAAAAAAAAATGATATTTAATTTTGAGTTATAACAATTGTCATGGAAAATCTGCCTGGAAATGAAGATAAATGGAATCACATGAGAAAGGTAAGTAGCAGTTTCCCAGAAGGTGAGGAAACGTGGAAGGAAAAATCTCACTCCAAAAGGAGGAAAGCGTTAGTTCATAAAGAGTTCATTCATATTCATTGAGCACTTACAATATGTCAGGCACTATAGCAGGGGTCAGTAAACTACCATCTGGTGCCAAATCCAGCCTGTTTGCTGCCTGCTTTTGTAAATAAGGCTTTATTGCAGCACAGCTGTAATCGATTGTATTTGTATTGTCTATGACTGTTTTCACACTACAACAGCAGTTAGAATTGTAACAGAGACCATATGTCCTTTATTACAGACAAAAATATTTATTATCTAGCCCTTTACAGTAAAAGTTTGCTGACCCTTGCACTGTATTAAGGAATGAATGTAAAATTTCTCATTTAATTACCTTTTGGCATCAAGGGAAATGAAAGGGTGCGGTCAGTTGCCAAAAGGTAATTATTTGAAATTGGCATAGTACCAGGGCACAGAGATGAAGAGTATGTGTTGACGAATAAAAATTGAGATAAGAAATGTAAATTACAGATAGTGCTTAAATGTTTCATTGACCAATATTTGAAAATAATGACAAGGAATGTGTAAGACCAGGGGGGTCAGATAAAGTATAATATTCTAAAAAATATGTGCCCAGCTACCTGCTTCAGTGGCAAAGAAAAGACCTTATTCGATTATTTCCCCCCATTATAAGTTATTTTCTCTTCACACATTTGCTGTTTATGTATCACCCCCTTTATACTGCTTGCTTAGTCAGTATATGTCTCTCATTCCTAAGAATCTGTTTACAAAAATAACCTTCTTCATTCTTGCCAATACTTTCTTCAACACCCCATCCTGCTCCCTCATCCATCTTCAGGGTTTATATGTGTGGGTTATTTTTTTTTCTCTCCTTTTTGCCCTATGTTTAGGTCTTACATGAGCTTCTCGATTTTCAAACAGCCACATCCTACACAAACTCTGACTCTCATTCAAATCTATCTTGCCAAGATTTTTCTGAGCTTGTGAGTCAGTGTTTAAAATAACCTACAGGAACTGGGCTGTAATGATCTTAGGATATTTTACTCTCAGGAGTGTGTTACTGTTTCCTAAGATGGCAGACATACCTAAGTTGAGAATATCAACTCCAAGTCCCCAAAGCAAATCTGTTTGCATTGCAGCTCATTTTCGAGAAGGTTGCAATGCACCTACCTCTAGGAGCTCCCATAACACAATCTTTAGCATAACTGTTGAATTCTCATGAGTGAGATGAAGTCAGTGTTTCAGATATATGAACTATACAGATCTAGAGGAGGAGAAAAAAGCAACATTGTCTTAGTCAAGAAAGGCTTCCCAAAGGGAAGAAGGTGACATTAAAACTGGAACTGTGAAAAAGGCATTATGGTCAAGTACAACTATAAGGATAATAACATATGGGAGGATATATAGCCTTTGGGACTAATCAAGAATAGTGACAGCATTGTATTCTATCAATTTAGTTCAATTAATGTTTATCTATTTTTTCATTCATTCATTATTTTGTTCATCCTATTTCCATTCAGCAATCACTTTAAGCACTATGCAAGTCAATGGAAATTTAGAGATAAAGAATTCATGGAGTTCAAAGCTCAGCGTGGTCAACAAAGCATACACACACACAGGTAAACACATATACACATATATAATTTATATGCATGCAATTACACAGCATATTTATACACATATACAGTAATTGCATAATAGTGACAACTACCATTTACCACACATCTTATGTTGTTTGTTTCTATTCTTGTAACCCAGTAAATTTGATATTCATTTAGCCACAGAGATTCATAAAAGCCAAATTGCTCAAGGATACACAGCTTATAAGTGGCAAAGCTGAAATTTTATCCTAAGTTTGTCTGTATCTAGAGCTGGCCATATATTTTTCCTCTATGTTGTGTTGCCTCTTTGAGAGATGTGGAAATTGCAACAACTTGAAACATATCCAAAGAAAAGAGTTAGCAAAGAAGAGATGACCAGCAATAAATGTTGCCAGACAAGACAGTGAAGTGGTTGATAGGAAAATATTTACCAAGATTTCTTAAGAACTGATAATACTTTTGGAGAGAAAACACCTCCTGCATGAATCAATTAAAGAACAGGCCTTTCTTTCATTTAGAATATTTTGCAACTTACATTTGAAGCTATGGGCTCCTCAAGCAAATGCTTTTTCCACTGGTCTTTAATCCCTGTCTTGGTTCTCTTCACTATATAATAGGAAGGTTGACCAGAGAGATCTTCTGACCAGGTTCTCCATGTACCTTAGATTGGGGTTAATATGGGATAACTGAATTTGACTATATTAAGTTAAAAGAGCCCAGGGTGATTTACATTTCAACCTTTTCCAGTCTGAGTTTCAGTCAGGCACTATGGTCTCTTATTCTGTTCAAGGAGTTCCACCATGTAAGTAGCAAAAGCATGCTGAGAATAAGTTTAAAATCAAAATGAATTGAACTCAGGGATTTAGGCGTACATTGGCATTTTTTTTTTAGCAGCTGAAGCCCTGACTAATGAAATATGCTTCATGTTGCACTAAAGTTTTTAATGTTAGTGACATTCTTAGAAGCTTTGAAGTTTTTGACATTTTAGGAGCTTCCATATTAGTCTGAGCCAATGTACCTCGAACTTCAATGTGCTTACAAATCACCTGGGTTTGCTGTTAAAATGCTGCTTCTGATTCTGTAGGCCTGAGATTCTGCATTTCCAACCAGATGGTGCCCACGTTGCTGATTAGCAGAGCTCATTTAACTAGCAGAGGTGAAGATATTGAAATAACAAGACACAAATATGGGTGGAACATGGTTTTCTAGTTATCTTGCTTGTTTTTTGTCTTGGAATATATAGTATTAATATATATATAGTGAAATTTATATAACACATAGAATATACCAACTATGAAAGGAATGTAATAGGTTGCCCAAAGCAGATTCTATTTTACTTCCGGATGCAATGAGGAAATACAGAGCTCGTCAAGAAATATTCCATACTCATGGCAGGGCCTCTGCACTATCTGTGGTGAGAACCAGTTTTCGTCCCATGCTATCTTAGACGAGTAGTTAATAAAATACATAAATTACTAGAAAAAGATACAAAAATAAGTATGAAATATAGCTTTAAAGTTATTTTTGAATTGCTACATTCAGGATTTGAAAAGAAAAAAATAATGTTTTTTAGGTCTGAAAAGAAAAAAACTAACATTTTTTCATTTCAATGGCCATAAAATTTTCCTAATTTCATATAAAAGTTTTACAATGCTAACTCTTAATTTCTATAACAATTTCCTCATAGACTGGCCCAATATGCAGACCACACTATGAGCAGCATGGTTCTTGTCATGACTAGTTCAGTAGGATACATAAATAAGTACATTCACCACAGGATTGCATATGACATGGTACAATGCTCTGCAAACCACAAATACTTAGTAATAACCTGCTAACTGCTCACTGATGATTTTGGGTCTTTTTCATCTGAGTGATATTAAAATTTTTATATTCTATATGTCATTTCTGTTTAGATTCCTTCAATTTGCTCCCTTTGGCCTTTTATTTTAAAAATACATCTAAACACCTTCACCGTTAGTGAATACTGAAAGAAATATAAGGTGAAGGATTACCCATCTGTGTGAGGGGATTACAGCAGAAAAGAACTATTATTTTAATAGGGTTTGACAGCTTCAGCAGAGAGTTGTCTGATGGCGACAAAGTTAGGAAGATTTTTTTTTCCAGTCACGAATAGAGATAAATATACTTAAGTGATATGGGAGCAGGAAGGTAATGATTTCCATGACTCTAACAGGGTCATTATGACTAATAAAAAATTAGTTATAAAAGAACATGTGTCATGTTTTCCAGTACTGGAGGAGAGTAAATACTGAAAATATAGGTAGAGTGATATGAGTGAAAGATGAGAACCCATTTTAATATAGACTGGCCAGAAGAGATTAAAATGCCATATTTGATGGTATTACCTTTTTCATTGTAAGAGACCTGGAGGGTGGGTAAAGAGATTGAACGTCTCATAATACAATATAGATGTTGTCTCTCAGACTCACGACCAGAATCAAAAGGAGGCATTAAATAAGAGCATTAGATTGGAGAAAATTCTGGAGAGGTTATCTTTATAAACTGTGAGTCAGAAAAGGTGAGCCATACCTACTGATTTGAACATTTGCCTCCAAAACACCTTTCCCGCTCCATGTAACACTGTACATTCTCTTCAGTGGAAACAAAGTCTGACATATTTGGCTTGAGTATTCAATTATTGTGATACTGGGTGTTCTCAACTGTGTCTCCCCACCGTAGTATTAATACAAGATTGGAATAAAGAAACTACTCTTTTCCTTCCTTCACAGAGACCTCTCATCCGAACGGGTCATTGGAACCTGCTGGAGATGGTTTTCTCACAACCCTCTTCATTTCATTTTCTATTAGTCTTTGAGAAAAGTGAATGTATCACAATTTAGAAAATTGAGTAACACATTCAGAAATGACAACTCTGTACTTGGTTATGCTAAGAGGATTCCCAGATAATCTCCAAGATGTAAAGACTTAAGACATCATCAAAAAACAAGGACCGGACCAGGAACGGTGGCCCACGCCTGTGGCTCCCAGCACTTTGGCAGGCCGAGGTAGGCAGATCATGAGGTCAAGAGATCGAGACAATCCTGGCCAACATGGTGAAACCCGTCTCTACTAAAAATACAAAAATTAGCTGGGCATGGTGGCACGTGCCTGTAGTCCCAGCTACTCGGGAGGCTGAGGCAAGATAATTGCTTGAACCCAGGAGGTGGAGGTTGCAGTGAGCGGAGATCACACCACTGCACTCAGGCCTGGGTGACAGAGTGAGACTCTGTCTCAAAAAAAAAAAAAAAGCAAGAACTAGCTTTGAATATCCTGTTGATTTTTTTTCAAAGTATGACATTTTCATTCATATTTCTTGGCTTTCTCGGGATCTCACATGATTTTCACAGGAATGCTCACTGTAAGAATTCCTTTTCAGACAACTAAATCTGTTTATTATTGTTTGTTGTTTACATGTTAAATAATATCAGTCTATTATAGCTTATTTCCTGGATACACTTTCATTAGACAAATAATGAATGGGTTTTTAATTTCTCTTTGTCATTTTTTCCTGTGGCCAGGTAAAGGATGCTGGACCACCAAGACATGGACAGCCAGTTTGGGAGAATCTAATTTCTTCATTATTTTTTCTTAATACTATTTATTTTGTAGAATCTGATAATGGAATATACTTCTTGGCATGACCTATACACCATTTATAGATTTGTACAAAAGAGCAGTTTTTGCCATTGAAAGTAATGGCATATTACTTTTTCCATTGAAAGTAATAGCAAAAACTGCAATTACTTTATTGTAGTGTATCTTTATGCTGAATAAGTTTCATGGTTAGAAGTATTGAAGTCAGTTAAATTCTGGTTCTACCCTTTACCAGCCGTGAGAATTTAGGAATGCCTTTTTAGCTTTTCTGAACTTTAGTTTTCTCATCTTTGAGATGATTGTAATGAACAAATTTACATCACAGAGTTTTCCTGAGTGTGAAATGAAATATAACCTTTTAAATCCTTGCCACAGAATCTGGAATATAATAAACACTCAACAAATAGTAGCAACTATTTGTGAGTCTTTATTTACATATTTACAAAATGTATATGAGGTAGGTGACATTAACTCTCTTTTATCTATAAGGGAATAGACTAAGAAAGGTTAAGTGATTTTGACATCACACAGCATGTTAATCCAAAATATTAAACCAATCCAAGGTATTGTTTTCCCTCTACATTATTCAGAAAATACCCTTTCCTATGCAATGCTGTAGTTGGGTACCTCTAGCATCCAGCAATATCTTTGGGCTTGAATGCCACCTATTCCTCTCACAGCTATTCTATTGTTTATTTCCTGGATGTAGGAGCTAATGTTTATTAATCCACTAGTAACAGACCTGTAGATTTATATACATAATTCTGATTTCAGCTACTTCATATCTAAAGTGTATTGAATAAAAATGTGAATTTCACTTCTACCAAGTGTATGCAATAATATTATTTTTTAAATTTTCAGCAAATTTTGAAGCCTGTGAACCATAGGGATATCTGACATGATGGAACTCTGAAAATAAATATACATGTTTCTCTTTTGCCCTCCACAGCTTCCACCACAGTTGGGGATTGCCATGATCCTCAAATGGTGGCCAGATATTGGTACAATGTGACTTTCTTGGAGTAATTATATCCCTAAAACCGATCAAATAAGAGACTAAGGGGACCCAGTAGTTCAGATCCAGAATCTTCCCATAATGATCTCCTAGAATTACGTTGTTGGTAGTAATTAGAAATAATTGACCATATAGCACCTTGTAAAGCCAAATAGGACAAGCTGACAAAAGCTAAAATGTCAAGAGAAGCTTCCAGTTTGGAAATCAAGGATTAGAACAAAGCCCAAAGGGGTTGAAATTTTCAATAAACAGAAATAAGTCCTTAATCTACATGCAAGGGCATTTGGTCTATCAGGACCAGGGTAAGGCAATCCAGATAGTTCAAGACCAAAACACTGGAAAGCAAATAATTCCTTCTAGGGGAGGATTTGTTTGGCAACTGCTCACCCTTCTGTGATTCCTCTTGGGTTTATATAGCTGTGGGTTGCCTCTTAAAAGTATAAATGATGTCTTTTGGTAGCTGTCAATCCAGAGTAATATAAAGTTCTATTTATGATGGCACTAAAAGAGGAGCCAGTGACTATATATTTAACAAACTGTTAGATGTTGGAACCTAATAAATTATCTCCCCCCAAATCTATCTCAACACCAATTCACCAAGAGAACCTGGATTGCTATTATGAGTTCAGAGGTTCCTGATGCTCTTCTCCATAGCAAGAGTATTTGACTTTCTTAAACCTCACTTAATGATACCAATTTCAGGTAACTACTGGAAGTCAACATTGTTCCAAGCACTAAATCTTAAAAATCAACTGTACAGACTCTAGTCTCTATTTTCTGAGTTCACTCCAGGCTCTGCAATTTACTAACTCTGATCCTCAGCAAATTATTTAATTATGTTAATCTGTATATATTTAAAATAGGAATTGTTAAGACTACATGCCTCGGATGACTGTTGTGAGAAGATAAAATGAGATAAAGCACATGAAATGTTCCAAATGATGATTGTCATCATTAATAGTGTGAGAGAAAAATAAAGTATTCAAAACAGATGGATGTATCAGGAACTGGCATGAAACTAAGGGGCCAGGCAGTCCTCTGAAAATTATATGAGAGCAAAATTTTCTGATGTAAGAGTATAAGACAATCTCACATGAAATGGGTAAATAATGCAATGATAATTTCTTTAAATAATTTATCCTGAGAAAGACATTAAATTATAAAAAAAGGATTCATTTAAAAAATGTGTCCAAAATGAGAAATTGACAAGAATCAGAAGTGTAATGTCAAAAGAAAGAGAGCTACTGTCTGTTGTCCAACAATGAGCAAAGAACCAGTTTAAAACTTTTGCTAAACCACTGTAATGAATCCATCCCATCATCTCTGAAAACTCCATTTTCTGAATCCACATGGAAATCAAATTATTTGGAGTTTAAGAAGTAGTGTTTTGGTGAGAAGAAGTTTCACAACTTTAGTAAGACTGGGTACTGAAACTATAAAAGGTCTTTGTGAGAGAATGTTGCCTTGCTCAAACAATATTTCCAAATTTGGGAATATTTATGGAAATTTGGGAAATTTAATCTATAGAAATAAGTACACCAGGTTTTATGTATAGAGAAACCCATTTCAGTAGTTTATGGCAACAAAAATAGAGATTATGCAGAAAGATAGAGTGGCAAAATGACGTATAATAATTTATCATATAAAATATTATGCAACTATTAAAAGCAATACATTAGATAAATATGCATTAATAAGGGAAGGAAGTAGAAAGGAAAGAAGGAAGAGTGGGAAAAAGAAAAGAAGTGGTATCCCTGAATTTCTAAACTTAACAAATCAAGAAGCCCATTTCAACAAATCAGGAAAACCATGATACTTTTCCCCAGGGTTTATAAAAAACATTCTAGGTTGTTCGTTTTCTAGAGTTAATAATGTGATTTAAAGCTGCAGCACTCACTGACTGTTGAATAAGAAGCAGTATACTCACCTAGATATCTGTGAAACGTCTTAATTTATTTGATATTAGCCTATCTATTTACATTTGTGCATAGTTCCCAGCTGTAAATCTGTAGTCCTCGGACTCTAACAGAATTAAGTTCTCATTTGAGAATATGATTTAAAGAAAAGAACGTAGCACATATACACAAATATAACTGAGGGAATATGTGTGAGAATGAGGCCAATAAAGCAGAACCAAGATAGGAGACAGAGCTCCGATGATATTGTTGGCTAGACCTGTGCTGAAATTCAGCTCAATTTTCAGATGTTCAGATAAAATAAGCCAATACATTCTACTTTGACCATGCTTGGGTTGGGTTTCTGAGACTGCGGGTAAATTCATTCTTTATCTAGTAGGAAGAAGAGATGCGTAAAGGTATGATTAGGTGTTGATTTGGTAGCAGAAAGTCAGGATAATACCCATCTGTTGGCATTAGTTTTCTATATTAAAAGAAGTTAAGGTTATTCCTGAGAGAATAAAAAGATTATGGAGTCGGGTGCAACAAACAAAGAAAATTTGAAAGGTAGTGGGAGAGTGCTGTAGAAAGAAACACAATGTAATGTCCTGGTTCAATTAATTTCTCAAGATCTAATTTCAAACATGCATTTCTTATTTTATTCAAAAACATATAAAAACCTAGCAATCTAGCAACTATTTAAAAGAAAATTAGAAAATATCCAAAATCCTACTACCTCAGGACAATATTTTTTACTATCTAGATCTCTTCTCATGAGCAATGTTATTCTGTGTGGCAAAGATTTTGCCATTTTCTGATCTTTCCTTTCTCATTGAACCAGAACTCATATTGTACATGTAATTATTGTCTTAACAAGTACATTGATTAAAAGATAAAATGAAAATCCATTACTTCCTGGTTTTAATTACTACAAAAATACAAATAGTATTTCCTTAGTATATTCTTATAATTTTAAGTACTCACATTTTTTTAATCTATATAATCATGAACATCTTCATATACAATGGTAAATATGGAATTTCACTGTTTTCTTTTCTTTCCCTTATAGTTACTCTGAAAATATGTCCAATATATTTAATCACTTTTTTCCCTAGGCTACTTCTTCAAAAGATGTCACTAACAACTTGAGTTCTATTTCCTAGTTCCTGTGGATTCTATTTAGTCATAGCATATATTTAGTCCCTTTCCTCCCAGGCCACTTCTTCAAAAGATGCCACCAACAACTTCAATTCTGTTTCCTAGTTCTTATTTTCTGTATGAATCATTCTCTTTTGTGTCATTGTACTGTGAAGACAAAAAGACATTTGACAAGAAAAAAAATCAAGTACATTTTTCAGCCAGGTTCCAAAAACTGTACTTACAGAACTACAGTAACCTTAACATATATTTCTATTCTTAAAAAATTTACATAGATTCATCTTTCTCAAACTGTGCTAAAAGAAGGGCTAGCTGTAACCAATACAATACAAACGGGGAAGCAATTCCGTGTTACATGTGGGCCCATTTATAAATACTGCTGCCAATACTACTACATGCTAAAACATTTTATCTCTAAATATAATCCCCTTATTGATATCAACCTTTATGGGAAGAATGAGAATGTGCATTTTTACAGCCCATTGAAATTTCTAATGCACTTTTGTTTTAAAGAGGAAGGTTTGCTATGTTGCCTAGCCTGAAATTGAATTCCTTGGCTCAAGGGATCCTACCACCTCAGCCTCCTGAGTAGCTGGGACTACAGACATGTACCACTGTGCCTGACCCCAATGCACTTTTAACTTCAGTTTTCTGTGTTCTTCCTTACAGTCATCCTGGGGAGCAGATATGACCATTAATCTGCTTCTTCAGATGTAAAAACTGAGGTTCAAAGAAATTCGTTGATATATCCAATATCATACAGCTAAGAAGTAGCTGACTCAACACCTGCTTTTTCTGTTATATAACGCTGCTACGAGTTAGGGAGACAGATGTGAATTCAAATGCTTGCTTCAACATTTATTGCTTGTAATTCTAACCAAATTCACATATTTATGTTGGTCTCTGAAATTTTAGAGAACATTGTCTACACTGTTGGTCTGGTAAGGATTTTATATTACTCCACTGAAATCTTTTAATGTAAAGTCATCAACTACCATTTTATTGACAATTTCAGTGGATGCTTTTTAACCTTCTGCTGTATTTGTCATTGCTGTCTTTTTCTTACTGAAGTACTCCATTCTTTTGATTTTTGAGACATCATAGTATCATAGTCACTTTTCCTCAGTCTTCTTAAATGTTTTGTTTCCCCTCAGAGTGCCATTCTTCACTCTGTCCCTGAGTAATCTACATCTTCTCCCTATGCAATCTCACCCTCTGCATGCCTTGTCATCCATGTGTTGCTATTTAACTGTATTTGGCTAAATTGTTTCTCCCAAAAAGATATGTCTAAGTACTAACCTAAGCATCTGAGAATGTAACTTTATTTGTAATAGGGACAGGGGGCAGAGAAATTCAAGGCAGAAAAGGGTGGATTCCTGGCAAAACCCCACCCTCAAGCCAAAAAGCCGGAAACTATGGCCCAAAGTGAGAACTTCTATCCCTGTTTTCTGGCTCGAATGTTGCCTTTTCCTAAGCCACCCATGGCCCCACCCTGCACCATCCTGTGCCTATAAAAACCCCTGACTCCGCTGCTAGATGGGACTACAGCTGGACATCAGAGAGAAGTGGCTTGATATCAGAAGGACAGCTTGACAGCATAACTGTGGAGAAGAATCTGGCTGGAGATGGCCGGACTTTGGGGAAAGATCGTCTACCCACCCAGTCTCCTTTCCAGTTTCCCTTTCCACTGACAGCCACTTTCATCAGCAATAAAATCCCCCACATTTATCATCCTTCAATTTATTCATGTGGTCTTTTTTTTCCCGGATGCTACGCAAGAGCTTGGGAGCCACAAATGTGGATATAAAAGGCTGTCACACTGACTCTTTGCTCTTGCTGATTCAGGGCAACCACCTCACGCAGAAAGGCAAAGGGTTCACTGAGCTGTTAACACTTAAGCTAAAAAGCACTGTGACACGCCCTCTGTGACTTCAGAAGTCACAGGCACCCCCACCTAGATACTGCAGTGGGACCTGCTTGGAGTTCACTCCTGCTGGAGCTAAATTGTCTGGCTGGTTCCTACACCTGCTCACCTGTGTGCTCCCTCCTGCAAGGGGTGGAACACAATGGGTCCAAGTGAGTGGAGTTTGGTCCTGCCGGCACCGAAGGGGCTGGCTGGTTCCAGTGGTCATTCACTCCAGTTCCCACACTTGTTCACTCGTGCACTCCTTTCTGTGAGGAGTTGAGAGCGGTGGGCTGAGTAAATGAAGGACCCCTGTTGTGAGTCCTGCAAAGGGGTCAGGAAAATCCTACTTCATCTGGAAATAAAGTATTTGCAGATGTAATTAAGATCCTCAAAACAAAATCATCCTGGACTTAGGGTAGCCTCTAAATCTAATGACTTGTGTCTTTAAAAAAGAAAAGAAAAAGATATAGAGAAGAAGGCAATGGGGCAATGTGAAGATGGAGGTTAAGATTGGAGTGATGTGTCTACAAACCAAGGGATGTCAACGATTAGCAGTAGCCACTAGAAGCTAGAAGAATGATATACAACAGCCTCTCCTCAAGAACCTCCTGAAAGAGCCAACCCAGTGACACCTTTATTTCAGACTCCTAGCTTCCAAAACTGTGAAAGAATACATTTCTGTTCTGTTACGCCACCTATTATATGCTAATTTGTTACAGCAGCCCTAGAAATGAATATATTCCCTAATCTACCTTTTTAACCCAATTTATTGGCTACATCAATGTGGTGTCCCCAGACAGGTAAACCTTTTGTCCAAAACTGAGATTTTCAAATGCTATCCCCAAACTTGCTCTGTTCACTATGTTAGGCAAGAGCAAGATCATGTGTAGTCATAGCAATATCATCACTTAAGTAATGTCTTCTGTTCCTAGGGCTTCAGTTCAATGAGAAGTCTATGCAAATAACTATCAAATATATGTCTATAATCCTGATCTGTATTTCTAGCTCTGAATCAGTAAACTCTGCTGCCTACTCAACATTTCTTTCTCCTTGGTATTTGAAGAACTACTTATACCTAATATAACAAAAGAACAAGTTGTGATGGCTCCTCCACTCCAAGCATCATCCTCTTGGTTCTCTAAATCAACTTTCTCAGTGTTTCCACTTTATATAAGCTTGAAAAAAAAACAGAAACCTAAGAGCCATCCTTTACGCTTAATTCTCCCTAAGCCATTCCCAAAATATAGTCCACTTATGTTCAGTAACTCTTTAATGTACATCACCATCCCTCTTATATTCAATAATTCTTTAATGTGTTAACTTCTATCTCTGCTACCGTCTCTTTGTGACCCACTTCTGTCATATCTTCCCCAGATTCTTGCAATAGCCTCTGGCCCAGTGAACTACAAATATTTTTGCTTTTTCCAGCAGCAAATCCAAAGAAAAACTAGATTGGTCCTTTTGATCACAATAGTGATCAAATGTGATATTTTACCTAAACACATCTACTACTCTTTGAAATACCTGAATGGATTCCTGTCACTTTTATCCAGAACCTGAACAAGTCCTCAAGACCCTGTTGAGTCTGGCCTGATTCCTCAACCTCTAGTCAAAAAGCACTTTCCTGTTTTCCACCCACAATCAGATACCACTGGCTTTAAAAATGTATCATGCTGAATTCTGAATCTCATTTGCCTGGGATGCTCTTTCTCTTGTTTCTTGATTGATAATATCTATTATTTTTTATTTTAGCCTAAAAGTTACTTTCTTGGAAGAGACTTTGTCTTTTTTTTTATTTGTACTTTTTCTGTTTTTTGAGACGGAGTCTCGCTCTGTCGCCCAGGCTGGAGTGCATTGGTGTGATCTCTGCTCACTGCAAGTTCCTCCTCCCGGGTTCATGCTATTCTCCTGCTTCAGCCTCCCGAGTAGCTAGGACTACAGGTGCCCACCACCATGCCCAGAAAATTTTTTTGTATTTTTAGTAGAGATGGGGTTTCACTGTGTTAGCCAGGATGGTCTCGATCTCCTGACCTTGTGATCTGCCCACTTCAGCCTCCCAAAGTGCTGGGATTACAGGCATGAGAGACTTTTCTCATTCCCCTAGACTAGGTCAGGCTCGCCTATTCTATGTTCTCCTAGCATTATTTTTCTTTATTCTATAGATGTCTTCATAGAATTCCACGTTTATGTGCATGATTATTAGATTAATATTGGTCTGATCTCATATTCAGAATATGAGAATATGCCTGTCTTCTTTATTGTATTTCTATTGTCTTTGCCAAGCATAAAGTCTGGCAAGAGGAGAAGTTAAATAATTGTTGAACAAATGCTATTGAATGCATGTGCAAAACACGCTTGGTGTGGGTATGAAACCACGAACACATCAATCACCATCTCTGAAATTATAGAGCTTTGATCTACAGAGATTACAGGAAATACCAATTTCCATTTCAGAGCTGGAAGTTGGGACTTTGATTCAAAATATGGCAGCATAGTACAAGGTAGCTGAATGACGCATAAAGTGGAGCTCTAGTTAACTGTCTATCATCCAGCTCCAAACTGTGTCACTGCAATGGAGGGGTGCAGAAAAACTGAGCCCCTCCATGGGGACACTGCTAATTTATGGAAACGTTCAACATCCAGGACTGCTTGTATGTTTCTTCCAGAGAGATATTTATTACTACCAGTGAAGGGAAATACAATAAAAACTATTATTCAAAAACCAATTTCCCTGGTCAGTTCTGTCATACACTGCTGCTACTATCATGAATATTTGTGTTTTAAATAAGTGCTTTTTCATTCTTAACACCTGCTACTGCTACTATGTGATTTCAAACCTGAGAAAACAGTTTACCTGGCTGTATTGATGAAGAGGTGCAATATATCTTCTCAGGGGATTTTATTTCCAGTGTGTTAGAGTGTTACTTGTTTATGAAGAAACATTTCCCACTTTTATTGAGAGTACAATGTCTTTCAGAAGAAAAAAGAGGGCCTACTTTCATTTTAGGTAGCAAATGAAGTTGGACATTTGGGAGGAACAGACCATGAAATGTACCTTTAGACAAATCTAGAGAAAGAATTTTATGATTAAATCAGGGCTAAAAATGAGAAAGCTAATTTCTCCATCTGGTTTGTTTTTCTAATTATCACGGTGAACAGGATTTAATTCCTCAGCCAGAGCTCCAGCTATGACACTTCTCAGCTATCAAGTCTGTCCTCCTTTAACTCTTGGGGTTTCTTTTTCCTGAGGTCTTACATGGTGACAATAATTCCAGGCCTGGGTTTCTCTGAGGGGGGTTACGCATCTCCTATTCAATAACAAATTTGAAAATATAGTATAAATTATCAAACAATATACATGTCAGTAGTTAGATTTTATTACTATAATGAGATATAGACCAAACTCACCCTTTCACCTCTGTATCTGCCTAATTTCTAGCATACATTAGATCTCCCTTAAATATTCCTTCATCTAGGATTTTTCCTTGCCTCTGACCTACACTTAATCATGTGCATGGTGTCCTACTACTCTGAGAGAACCATAAGTCTCATGGTATTTGTGCACTTAGCTCCCTGTCTTCTTCATTAGACAGAGAACACATTAAATACGAGGACCTTCCTTATCTTACAAACCACTCTACCGTCAGTGCCTTACAGAACACCTTGTATATATTGAGTACTCAATAGACACTTTTAGATGTAGGCATGGTTAGAACAATGGAAAACATAAGTTTTGTAAAAGATGTTGTCTAAATAGAATATCATAAAATGGCATGGCCAGGAGTTATTCTATTTTCGGTGTTCAGTGAAAGAGAGAATTTAAATTTGACAAATTATTAGCACAGATTCATAAGTCTGACCCCTAAATATCTGTGTGTGTAAAGTTATTCATCTATTGCTCTCAAATCAGTTATTTTTCCTTATTAATATTAACTCATATGCTGTTTCTTTAAATGCAATCATTTACACCAAAGAATTAAAGGAATAAGATTAGTAATAATCTTCAACTGGTGACAAGATTTGTAGTTATATTTAGCATTACCTTGGGGACCATATTTTCACAAGTCCTAAATGCCACTCTTTTCTCTCTGTGGCCTTGTAAACAGATCTATTGATATTGCCTCTTCATTTCAGTTGGCCACTCCTAGAATATGAATAGGCATGTTTTTTCCACAAGACCTTTATAAGGACTAATTAGCTAATGTTTGTAGAGTGTCTCCAAGATAATAAGTACTATGGAGATGCTAAGTGCCATTATGATGAAGCTGTGCCTGTGGGATACTCTGAGATAGAAACTGCTTGAGAATATGTTGCAGTGCATAGCTGAGTGGAATGGAGCAGCAGTTCTCCCTAGAATGCAACAACTTGCACCAAAATGAAAAAGCTTTCTGAAAATATATGCCTGAGATAACTTTCTCAGAAGCAGGTGAAACTTTGAGAGTGATCCTGGCTAAATTAAAAAGTTGCCTATCACTCTAAGTCAGAAGCACAATTCCCTTCTACTGCCTGCTTCCCTAGGGAACTAGAAAAATATAAAGACAGCTGCTGTGGAACTTTGGGCTTTCTAAGGACAAGAGTATTTAATTTCCTTCTCTATATGAAGACTGCCTGATATGGAAGTGTCCTGCTCTGATCTCAACCTAATCCTTCTTCAGTGTAACCAGGATATGTGTACCAGAGCCATGGCAAAAAACATGACAGCAGGCTTGAGCTCCTAACCTGCAACATTTCCTTCTTCCATCTTGACTTTCTGTATTTTGTCCTTTCTTCCAAAAGTACTACTGAGTGTCTACTACTTTCAGATACTGTCCTAGTTAGAGACATGAAGGGGAATGGAATAAAGAAAGGAGCTCTTTTTTTCTTGGACATCGATGCACTCATCTGGATTTCCAGTTCTTTCCTAGGTATATGTCCTTCTTCAGGTTGAATCATGGATTCATGAAGACATAATATATTTTGACCTAAAAGAGATTTTGAAGAACTTTATTTGACAGATGATAAATCTGAGATGTGTATGTGTGTGTGTGTATTATCACCAGTACCAATACTACTACTAACACTAATGGTAATAGTATTGAAGATGATTATGATAATGATGATGATAATGAGGATGATGAAGATAATGATGACAAACCCTACTTACCATGGGGCCTAGATTTGGGGTTGGTATCCTTAAATCATATTTCTATATTGAGAAAGCTTCTCCTTCTCTTTCTAGGGAGAAATACAGCTCTTCTGAAGTACATTCCATCAGATTACACCATCTAGTCATCCTTTTATGTGGAGTCACATACAGACCTCTCAAATGTTCTTTAACCATTGGAAGTTTTAGTACTGAGTCACTGTATCCTTGATGACTTGAACATTTACAGATGTGATTTACTCGACAGTTTAGTATCTCAGTTGTTGATTGTCTCAACTCAAACTCTATTTTTCCTTACACTTCCTTAGCTTCTCTTTCAATAAATGTACACTAGACTTTATTATGATCTGTAGCTGCATCACCTTTAAAATCTTAGTTTTAAATATCAAAATGTATGATAAAGATTCCAACTAACTTATTATGCCCCCCACACTCTGGCAATTAATCACTTTCGTCTTTAGTCCAATTAACTTATCTTACTACTTATTTTATTTGCCATGAGCTCCATCAGGTCTTCTACTCTCCCCAGTTTACTTTCATGAAGAAAAGCATTCCTTTACACACAACTTTAACTCCCATACTTTACCTCTTTCATCTTCCCTCTCCTTCCCCACTTTGAATGTATTCATCTGTCAAAATCTAACTCTTCAACTGTGCTTTTCCTATTACTAAACATGATTGGAGAAAACACATAGGCATGCTTTTTAGTTTTTGAATTTTTGACCACAAGCTGCAGATGAGAACGTATCTACTAGCCAATTCACCCTCTCACTTTCTACTCACTGTTGACTGCTAGTCTTACGTCTTATTTTGCTGAGAAAATAGAAGCAATTATAAGTGAACTTACCTCATTTGCCCACCACCAAATCTATGAATAAACCTGCATCTGTACCAAAGCATTTATCTTCCTTCCTGTTACAAGGAATGAACCCTAGATTCCTGTCTAAGAATAATTCTTACATTTGTACACTGATTCTTACATTGCCATCAACGTAATAGCATAGTTCTGAAATTAAGTATCTTTGTTTGTCATCAATTTATCTTCTACTGAATTATGTCCATCAGAATGAAAATCTACTGTAATGTGTTCCATCAAAAAATAAAACAAAACAAAATGCCTACACCCATTGTTTCATGAAGCATCTGCAAATATCTGACCATTTCTCTGCTCCACTGCATAGCAAAACTTCTCAAAAGTATAGACTATTTTTCTTACTATAGTAAGAAAATTATAGTCTTATATAGTCTTACTATAGTAAGACTTATATAGTCTTATATAGTCTTATAGTACTATTTATATATATCTTATATAGTCTTACTATAGTAAGTCTTACATAGTCTTACTGTAGTCTTATAGTACTATTTTTCTTCTTTTCATCTCACCTTTTCTCTTGAACCCACTCTCTTCAGGCTGTACTCCATACAACTTGACAGCAATTACCCTTGTCACAAAAGACCACCATCTTGCCAAACTCAAATGTCACATCTTAGTCCTTGTTGACTTCTCAATAGCATTTTACAGAATAAATGTCCTTCTTGAAACATTTCCTTCACTTGACTTCTGGTACACAGAATTCTGGTTTTTTCTCTGCATCGTTCACACCTGTTTCTCAGTATTTTTAGCTACCCTCACTTCATTTTCCTTATTAATAAATGCTGACTGTTCCAGGATCCAGTCTTGGAATTCATCTCTCCTTTATCTTCACTAGTCCCTGAGATGAACTTATCTAATTGTATGCTTTTAAATATCATCTACCTGCTGAACATATAGGTCTAGCTGTATACATCTCCCAGGTTTCAAGCTTATATTGCAACTTTCCACTCACCAGCCCCTTGCAATTGTAATCTATCTCTCAACTAGATCATTTCCAAGGCAGAGCTCTTCATTGTTCACTACAATTTTTTTTCTTTCTCTATCTTCCTTATTTTAGTGATGGGCATCACCATGTACTCAACTACCTGACCCAAGAAATTTATTGCCATTTTTAACTTTTCTCATTTTCTTATTATACCCCTATTCCAGACAGTCTGAAACTCCTGCCAGATTTGTCTTCAAAATATATCCTGAAGCACTTTTCCACCATGATAAAAGCCACTTGTATCTATCACTAATACCAATATGAAGGCTTCTGAAGTGGCCTCCCTTGCCTTCATGTTTGCCCACTTCAGTCAATCATCTTCAAAGCAGCCAGTGTGAATTTTATAAAATTTATAATAGTTTATGCCACACTTCTCCTCAAAATCCTGCAATGGCTTTTCATACTGTTTATAAGGTGCTATATCATCTGGCTCCTATAAATGTCTCCAATGCCCTCTCTTACCCATTTAGACTTTTGACCTTCTTATTAAAATACACCACACTTATTATTGCCTCAAAGTTTTGCATTGTTATTCCTCTTGCCTCAACATTCTTTACTAGACTGATCTTCATATATCCCTTTTCCTTATCCCTGACTCTTCCGTGACTACCCAATCTAAAATCAAATGTCTCTATTAGTCATTGTATTAGCCTGTTCTCACGCTGCTAATAAAGACATACCTGACACTGGGCAATTTATAAAGGAAAGGGGTTTAATTGACTCACAGTTCCACATGGCTGGGGAGGCCTCACAATCATGGTGGAAAGTGAAGGAGAAGCAAAGTCATGTCTTATATGGTGGCAGGCAAGAGGGTATGTCCAGAGGAGCTCCCCTTTATGAAACCCACAGATCTCATGAGACTTATTCACAATCACAAGAACAATATAGGAAAGACCCACCTCCATGATTCAATTACCTCCCACTGAGTCCCTCACATGACACGTGGGAATTATGGGAGCTTCAGTTCAAGAAGAGATTTGGGTGGGGACACAGACAAACCATATCAGTCTTTTTCCATTGTCTCACGTGGCTGGATTTTTATTCATATTATTTATATGACTTTTCATTATATTATAGGCTTATCTGTTGTTATTTGTTTCTTTATGACAAATAAGTTCCATAACATAAAGATTTATTCATATGTAATTTAATGTGCATTTCTGACACTGTTCCAGGTTGTTGTACATTAATGTACATAATGTACATTACGTCTTTGTACATTACTTCTACAAACATAATGAACAACAATCTAGAACAGTGTCAGGAATGTGGTACGCTCTCAACAAATATTCATTGAATAATCAATGAATCTTAACATTTACTTCATCGATTATGTTAACTATTAACTATTAACATTAGTTCAACATATAATTAATCAATGAATCTTAACATTTAGTTCATCTATTATACTGATCTGAGAGTATCTTCTATGGGTGTGCACAGAGTAAACTGACTTATCAAACTATTTACCTGCTATTTCAATAAATGTCCACTAGGCCATATGATCCAAAGCTGTTCCACCTTTAAAATCTTCATTTCAAACATCAAAATATATGGTAAAGATTACAACTAACTCACTCTGAAACTGAATTATCCGACTATTGACTGTTCTTAGGTCCTTTCAATACCCAAAATTTTAAAAGCAGTTTTTCAATGTCTTACATTTTTAAATTGTGGGTTACAACCCATTCAAAGTATACTAAAATCAATTTGGTGACTATGACCAGTATTTTTGAAAAGTGAAAAAGAATGGAAAATACTATGGGCTATTACATATATTGTAATGTTTCATAAAATGTTTCATAAAACATTGGTTTTAGTAGCATACTTGTTGTGAAAAATGGTCAGAATCAAAATTGAGTCACTAATCTCAAGAAAGCCCTAAAAACTAGAGCCAAGAAAGTCCCTAAGGAGAGAGTTTACATCCTTGAATATCTGGTAACAAAAAAGACTACAAAAGCCATAACCTTGCAAAAGGCCATCACAACCTTACACAAAAATTCTTCTATAAGAACATCTGCCTAGAAATGGCCTGTCCAACTTCAGAGTAGCACCATCCTTGTTATTAATTATCCTTATAGCCAACAACAATTATTTCAAAACAACTATGTTATTCTCCTTATTTTTTCCTTTAAAAACATTTGCCTTTTCTGCCTCCCCGAATATACATAGTTTACCATGGCATATGTAGTCCCTTTGCAATGCCGTATTTCCAAATAAACATTACTTTCTATTAGACAGTGTTTCTGTTTGTTATTCAGGTTGATATATATGATGTCAGAAATAGGATCTTAAGAAGTTCACTATCTGAAGGAATTAGCAATTCTCAGAACCAGTGTGTAGTACACATTTGAGTTCTCCACTTTCACAGCTTGCTTTTTTTTTTTTTGCCCTGGTAAGTCTTTGCTCAGATTAATTCTCCATCCTTTTGGTAGAGATTTTTTGACTTTACTTGGTTTCTGGTTTGGATAAGGCCATCTTAGTAAAGGACCATATATACCTCCTGGGATGATAAAAGTCTTTTCATCTTTTCTGGTAGTGAGTGCTTTTTGGTATAAAGATAAGAAGTGTCTTTCTAGATTAAATATTCTTTATTTCTACAGAATTTACATTCTGTCTGTGAGACACGTCTCCTCTGCTTTGCATGCCTAGTTCAAAATTTTGTTTCATCTGCATGCCTGGGTTAAAATGTTTTGAACACATTCATCTTAGTCTATTTTTATTTGGGTTGACTGCATTCCCTTGCTGTTTTCTAAAAATATTTTAAGAGCAAAAATAAACATTCTGGAAGGGAATTCAGAATGGCTGAAATAAAAGCCACTAGGGTAGTTGCCATCACCTAAAACATTGGTCTAAAATTCTGACATTTTCTGACAGGATTTATAGGATTTTCATTGTTCTCAAGGGATTAATAAGGAATGAAATGAAATTCTTAAACTTAAGGCATGCCAAATTTTCTTGAACTGCAGTCAGCTACATATTACGGCCTACACTTGTGCATATTTTTAAACTGATAGACCAATTACATCAAGGATAATTCAGAACTGTTCGTATTATCAATGACCATTCAGAGATGGTCATTATTTTAAAAACCTGCAGCTGTAGGGGGATCATACGGTATCTTCTAATTTTTCTGTTTCTCTCTTTCTCTCTCTCTCTCTCACTCTCTCTCTCTCTCTCTCTTTTTCTGTCTACTTTGAATCTGCTGACTTTTCTACTAGTGTTGAGAAAAAACTCACTGCTTATGGAATTCCAGCCAAGATTAAAAAGGAAAAAAAGTCTTAAAAGTCCTCCAAATTAATGGCCTTACAAATTACAACCTCTCCGTGGTAACCAACAGCCTAGACAACCTTTTAGAAATATAAATTCATAGTTGTCTAACATTATACACAGTTTATAAATGTTAGGCTCTCTGGTCAAAATCTTGAGCTTAGCACAATAATACATCTCTGTCTAGCAAAAAATTTTTACTTTTTCTGCCCTAAAGAAGCTAAAAGGAAAAGGTGGGAAAAAAAAAAAACTGCTAAAATTCTCACCTAGCTGCATTTGTTAATCAAGCAAACTAGACCAGCCAACAAAAGATGGATTTGTTATAAATGTAACGCTGCTTAGAGATTGTGTTTTTCTTATACAATTCAGCCAGTCCTAGCTAAATATAAATTTTAAAAATTTAACCCTAAAGTTATTTTAAATTGTTTTACAAAAAACGGTAAAAGAATTCTTTTTACTTAAATATTTTTACTTAAATAAATGAAAGTACCATGGAAATACCTTTACCCAAAATTTTAGTCTACAGGCTTTATTAGATTACCTGTCAAGACACATAAAGTTTAGCTATGCAAACAGGTTTCAATTTTTTCAGAAATATAATTTGAATCTAACGGTCTGTTATAAACTAGTGAGTTTTTGTTTTGTTTTCTTTTACTATCTTATGACTAAAACTCAGAAGTGAAAGGTATAATGTCTTTATTTGTGTGTGTATGTATGTTTAGATGGGTTTACATATGTATATGTTCATGTATTATGTTATATGGTATGTCTACATGGTCAAAGCTGGTATAGTTGTTCAAAAATTTCTTAAGGATGAAAGAATGTTCATATACAAGATAAAATATATAGCAATTAACCTAAATGCCTTTAGTTTGCATGACTCCAGTAAATTTTTAATAAATAAGCTGGTTTTAAAATTATCAGTAAAATTTAAAAATAGGTTTTCAGAATTATCAGCCTGTATTTTCACCCAGATTTACTGTTCAGACAGCTTTATATGTGTCTCTGCTATATATTTAAGGTGTCAGGGTTTGAGATAAAGATTATGAAACTATACATGTAGCCTAAAATGGAATGGTCTTTGTGTAATTTTTTGATAAATAAGACCTATTTAACATTATTAGTTTAGTGAAAATAGCTGTATCTTCTGAGTTACCAAGTAAAAATTTTTATTTAGGTGAACAACTAATATTCACAGGCTATAAAAATAGTTAACCAGGAAAGTATCTTAAAATGATTAACAGCTTTGTCTAATGCTGTTAAAAATAAATAGGTAAATGTAAACGAGATAAACATTTATAAATAAATGTTTCATGTCATTTGAAATCTTAAAGTTACATTAAATAATAGATATTCATTAAATGCTGGATTATTTCCAAATAAGATTAAAACATTATGTTACAGGGAAGTATGTTTCTAAAATTATAAAATGCTTCTCGTCTTTAACATGTTGACATGTTACAGACAATTCAAGATTTCTTACCTCCTAGGTCTTCACTAAATTTTAAAGTTACTAAGATTAAAAATTCTAATTTATATATATAATGTTTTATGTAACTATATATAAATACATATAATTATATAAAGTGTGCCAAAAATATTTTTAATTTTTAAAAATTATGAATAAGATATAAAAACATGATATTTATTGAAAAAGCACAATTTTTTTGAATTCAGAAGTCATTTGAAGGTTGCTTTAAAATATAAATTTAAGAAGGAAATAGAAGCAACAGAGAAAGAAACCAAAAGTAGGAGAGAGAGAGATGTGGGGAAAGTTACAGATATGAAAATGTATTTTTGGTAAGAAAGGTTAAAATGAGGAGAAAAATTTTGTATAAAAAAGAATCTTGTATGGTAACTGTTTCTCCTAAAGTGAAATAACTGATTAGGTAAGAAAGAGGAAGTATAGGACAAAAGAGAAATCCAAGGATGCCATATATGATCTGTGTAAGTCATAATAAGGTTCACGAAAAAGAAACTTATGAAAGGAGTTATGTGTGTGATAAAGTTGGCTAGAATTAAAAGGTGATTATTTATAGTAGTCTTTCTAAAGATAGACTTTTGATATTAAAAACACATTAATATAAAACTAAAAACAAATGGGTGCCTAATGTTAGAACAAGGTTTCCTTAAAGTATTCATTTACTTTTAGTTACATTGCATGAGGTATTAATTTTTAATTTGGAAATGTTTCTTTCTGAAATTTCTCACACCTATATCTCAGAAGTTCAAATTTTCTTCTACCTTACTGCATGTAATTTGCAAATTATGCATTATTGCCTTTTTTTTCTTCTCTTGAAATCATGTATCTTTTTGCTTGGTTGGGGTGCTAACTCTCTTTTTCAACCTTTCATCAGCTCCTATAACTATTTTTCTCTGGTTCCAACTTTTGTTGTGGCCAGATAATGAAATCTTTATTTTAAAGGCCTAGAAATGAAATGTGTTTACCCAGTATAACTTGATTCTATATTCTTGGCTTTTCTTGATATGTCTGAATAGTTTCATGTAACCAGAAAATTTCCCATGCTCTTACTAAGAGTCATGTACTCCGTGCTCAAGGTACTATTTTCTTTGTCTGTATTTCTCCATAACATGGTGTACAGTCACAATTCTGTACACATTTTTCTTGTATCTAATTAAATGCAAGTACCATTTTCATTAGGTTTGACTTCCAGGTAATTTAAGAAGGCATCTCATAAGAATAAGAAATCATACTGCAGAAGGTTTTTCTTTACATCTTTACATTTTTGGTAGCTGACCTAAAAAATAAAGATATTTCATGTTTTATCAAAATAATTTTCTATGTTGTCTTTATTAGTTTTTTTATTACTTAGGAAAACTGAGCTTTTAAAGGCTTAATGTTTTTATATCCATATAACTTTTTGTTTTGCTTTTGAAGTATTTTGACTATAACTCTGGATAAATAAATATTATTTTACACAACCTATAATTTTGGGTTTTTAATTTTTTTTCCTTTCTGTCCTTTTTTAAATTTTGTGTTAATAGTTTTGGGGGTACGAGCAGTATTTTGTTACATGGATGAATAATATAGTGGTGAGTTCTGAGATTCTCATGTACCCATCACCAAACTAGTGTACATTGCACCTAATGGGTAGTTTTTTATATCTAGCCACCCTCCTACCCTTCCTCTTCTGAGTGGCTACTGTCCATTATATCACTCTGTATGCCTTTACATACTCTTAGCTTAGCCCCTACTTGTAAGTGTGAACATACAATTTTTGGTTTTCCACTCTAGCGTTACTTCACTTAGAATAATGACCTCCAGCTCTCTTAAAAGCTGATTGTGTTTTGATCAAGTGTTTTGAATCTTTTGAAATCTTTGGCAGGTTTCTCCAGAATCAAAATCCTAAATTAAATCTTTTGGGGCTAAAATTAAATTTGGAACTTTCTAGTTAAGTGCCTCTAATGCCTCAAAGAGTGTATCTCTTCTCTTGTAGTGATGCTAAATGATTCGACTTATTTGCCAAAGTATGTGGGAGATATTGTCAAATGATAATGATACTATACACTCTTTCAGTTACATTTATGGGTATAAAGCTGTTAAATATGTTTGAAAAATTATACAAATTCATAAGTCTACTATATTATCAATCATAATTTTAATTATGCTAAATCTTTTCTACAGTTCTATTTGTATGGATATGTAATTAATGCTAATGTTCTAAAGATTTTATAGAATTTATTAAATCGGATGGTCCCGATGTTACACTATCACTCATGAACCTGGTTACCTTAAAAGGCTACATGTAGTAAATTTAGTAAATTTATTTGTCAATTGAAAACTTTCATCAGATTTTAACCATAAGCTATTTCAAGCTTTCACTATGCGTAGTTATTGCTTCCAGTTCTCTAAAAGCATTTCCAATCAGCTCTATTCCAAAATTGCTTTTTTCGACTAGTACTCTTAAACACAGATTTCTGATAACTTTAAAGTAAATGGACTAAATAAAAATTTTCAGAACTCTAATTGTAAAAAATGGATACATTCATATAACTGCTAACCAAGTTAAAGCAAAAATAAATTAATTACATGAAACTAAGTAATTGATAAAGACAATGTTTTATCACTTTTAATTAAAACATTGCTGGTTATTTACTTAAATGTTTTGTTTTCCTGATTCAAGAAAATTTTCCTTTGTAAGCTATCTATAGTTTTTAACAATCTGGTGAAGTATACTTTTGTGAACAATAGTGGAGAAATTTGTTTTTCCTCCCGGCTTGATTTATCTAAAATTTGGAAGCTGTTTGTGTATATTCTTACTTTTTATTTACATAAGTTTAATAAAAATCTGCTCTGTCTTTGTAAACAGAATACAATTAGAAACATTGATTATGTTAAATATTACCAAGGCTTTGACTAAAATGTCATCAAGTAAAATGTGCATAGAATGTCCAGCTTTAGGAGTTTGCAGCCTTACAGTAAGTAAAAATTGTCACTTCCTGGCAGTCTCAAGAACCTTTAGACACTATGAAAAATCTAAGGTATGCCTTAGTTTGGGTTCCTACCCTTAAAAGGTTTTTTTTGTTTGTTTATTTTTTTTTTGAGACAGAGTCTCACTCTGTCACCAGGCTGGAGTTCAGTGGCGCGATCTCAGCTCACTGCAAACTCTGCCTTCTAGGTTCAAGGGATTCTCCTGCCTCAGACTCCTGAGTAGCTGGGACTACAGGCGTGCAACCACATCCAGCTAATTTTTGCATTTTTAGTAGAGACGGGTTTTCACCATTTTGGCCTGGATGGTCTCAATCTCTTGACCTTGTCATCTGCCCACCTTGGCCTCCCAAAGTGCTGGGATTGCAGGCATGAGCCACCATGCCCAGCTTCAAGAAGTTTTAAATCTGAGATTCCTATATGATCAATGTGGAGAGAAAACGTTGTATTTCCAGAGAAAAACTATTAATACACCCGTGCATTGTTTTATATTCTTATTATCTCTGACTGAATCAGTTCCTGAAATTTCCTAATTTTCTCCAATATTTGGCTACAACTCTGTAACTAAAACAAAAGCTACTGTGTTGCTATAAAAAGCAATATAGAAGTTGAAACTAGATGAATTTTAAGAAACAAACCCTGTATCTGATGTATGGACCACATAAAATATTCACTAAACTGCCAGATGTCATGACCAGAAACACTCAAACTACAAACTAGAAGTTAATGTTTTCATAGTGTAAAAAGCTTTTCTCAAGACACAGAAACAAGACTCCCGATCATAGTAAGAATCTTACCCCACTTGCTACCTTTTGTACTTGACAAGGTAATGATTAATTGAAATTTCATAATCAATAGTTTCTGCTGGTAACTTAACATAAGCTAGCCTAAGAAATCCTTCAGTACCCACTGGTTGAATTAAAAAAATATATATGTACTATTGCTAGTACTACATGCCAATCCAGATAAATTTCTCTGGGAAAAGTTGACACTCACGTATACAAAATAAGCAAACAAGCCACGTGCTTACAAAATACTTCATCTAATTTCCTATGCTTATTTGATTCATGCAATTGGTGACCTTTAAGTCTAGGTTTATGGCTCAAAACCATTACGTAAACTGGAATTGTCACATTAATATTAATATTACTTCATATTTTCCTTGTTTGAACTTTATATCTCTTACTAATTAAATTTTTGCAGAAGTACAACTTCTAACAAAATGATACTGACCCTACACTTTAAGCTGGCACCAAAAGACTATGGAACAGACAAAATTGAACTTAAAGTGAACTCTGAGTAGACTCAGCATGAGAGCCACTCCTTTTAAACCTCCATTGTTGCTCAAATATGGCTAAAAGAATGTTGACACTGAATCCTACTTGCTCATCATTCTCCCCAATGTGGAATGAGACCAGCAACTGGGACAGGTACATTCTGGAGTCAAGGGACAACAAGTCTTAACTGTAGTGTAATTCATCAGTGATACTTTCAGAGAAAGATCTTGATCAAAAGGGGGAAATGTGAAAGTCATCAGAATCCAAATGGAGCTACTAATGTTAAGCAAAGTCTGACACGTAGAGCTGGGGAAGGCTATAAAGAGAAGGTTCTCATGCCCGTATACTTTATAATGAAACCACAACCTTGCCCAAAGTCCGTCACAACCTTATACAAAAAATATTTCTGCAAGGACATCCACTCAGCAGCTGCGTGGCCAAAGTTGGACCGGTGTCACCTTTGTTTTAATCTTTGAAGCAATGGAGAATTATTTTAAAATGATTAGGTAATTTTTCTCCTATTTTTTCTGTAAAATTTTTGTCTTTCTTTACTTCCCTGAATATGATCTCTATTCCCAAACAGACATCTTATTTTTGAACAGCCTCTCTGTGTCTGTTATTTTGATTGACAATGTATATGTGTGTGTTGAATAGTAAAGTAAAAATAAACATATATATTTTAATTTGGAATTGCAGTTAAAAACTTTTAGAGTCACACTATAAAAATACTCCACTGCAACTGGAAATACAACTTTTTCCCTTGTCCATGGCAGTGGTGAACCCAAGCCAGGAGGGAAACTCAGCCTTAATGAATACAGCATGGTGGTAATAGAGAGTCTGATGTTGAATTACTCTTTTAACTGCTACCCTCTTTTGTTTTGTTTTGTTTTGTTTTCCAAAGGCAAAAAGACCTTCAACTAAGCTTGTCCTGAGATTCCTATGTGTCATCTTTCGTGCTTTTCCTACATCACCTTCTAAATTCACACTTCACTTTTAGAAGAAAATGAGACTCTCTCAGTGACTCTTCCCATAATTTGAGTTTTGGCAAACTGACAACTAGGAATCTGCCTTTGTAACTTCTGTCATTCTGGTGTGTTCACTGAGATCTCCAATAAAAGACACAGCAAGCCAGTCTTGCTGTGGTCTCCATGCTAGTGCTCAATAGGAAATATGATTGCTGTGCCTCTTAGAAATGAAATTTCTTGCTGATACGTCTTTTTGTCATTTCTCAGAAATTTGCCCAAATTAACTTTCTGCTCACATTTTTCCAGACTCAGTCCTCTCAAGGGTTCTTTTTTATGTCAGCTCTAAATGGAAAGGACAGAAATGGAAGATAGCAGTCAATCTAAATGGTATATATTCCTAAGATTCTAGAGAAGTTTTCCATGGTAAGTGACTGTATTTTCAACACTGCCACAAAATTTTACTATTGCCTGAGAAGTCAAGAAATACTAACATTTGTTAAATAATCATTATGTGCTAGGACCCCCATATGCACAACATAAATTAACCCTGTTCTATTTTACCTAGAGAGTTTTATCTTGCAATGTTTTAAATAAATTTGATTTAGCTTCTGAGATGTAAAAATCAGAACTTTTTACCTAAAATCCAGTTTTCTGGGTTCTCTGGAACTATCTGAAGATGTAGTAAAGTAATACACAATAGCTCCTGTATTAGTTTGCTATGATTGCCACAACAAAATACCATAGCCTGGGTGGGTTAGATGACAGAAATTTATTTGTTTACAGTTCTGGAGATTGGAGTTCAAAATCAAAGTGTCAACAGGTTTGGTTTCTTCTGAGGCCTTTCTCCTGGGCCTGCAGATGGCTGCCATCTCCCTGTGTCTTCACAGTGTCCCCTCTCAGTCTCTGTGTGTGTCATAATCTTTCTTCTTATAAGTATCAATCATATTGAGTCAAGGCAGGTGGCTCACCTGAGGTCAGGAGCTGGAGACCAGCCTGGTCAACATGATGAAACCCCATCTCCACTAAAAATACACACACACACACAAAAAACAGCCAGGCATGGTGGTGAGCACCTGCAATCCCAGCTACTGGGGAGGCTGAGACAGGAGAATCACTTGAACCCAGGAGGCGGAGTTTGCAGTGAGCTAAGATTGTGCCACTGCACTCCAGCCTGGGCAACACCGCAAGACTCTGTCTCAAAAA
>NW_012115066.1:7106367-7106738 GCF_000951035.1 Colobus angolensis palliatus | reverse complement strand
GAGTAGCTGGGAATACAGGCGCCCGCCACAGCGGCCAGCTAATTTTTGTATTTTTAGTAGAGACGGAGTTTCACCATCTTGGAGACTGGTCTCGAACTCCTGACCTCGTGATCCACCCGCCTCAACCTCCCAAAGTGCAGGGATTACAGGGGTGAGCCACAGCACCCAGCAGACAGAATCTTTCTATGCAAAATGTAAAAAACATGAAGACTGGAAAAGATTCTAAATGGAATAGTGACTTTGTTGTTGTTGCTGTTTTTTGTTTATTTGTTTGTTTGTTTGTTTTTTTGAGATAAGGTCTCCCTCTGTTGCCCAGGCTGGTCTTGAACTCCTAAACCCTTGTCATCTGCCCACCTTGGCCTCCCAAAGTG
>NW_012115066.1:7101951-7106201 GCF_000951035.1 Colobus angolensis palliatus | reverse complement strand
CCCGAGTGGCTGGGACTACAGGCACCCGCCACCACGCCTGGCTAATTTTTTGTATTTTTAGTAGAAACGGGGTTTCACCGTGTTAGCCAGGATGGTCGCGATCTCCTGACCTTGTGATCTGCCCGCCTCGGCTTCCTCAAGTGCTGCGATTACAGGCCTGAGCCACCGCGCCCGGTCCAAACTGGTCATTTTTAAAGTGGCGATTGAATAGTCTTCAGTGAGTCCTGAGTTCCTTTTTCCTAATGGACTCTAAGTCAGAATTCTGACAATCTAGATGTTTAACCTGATGATGTCTATACGTATCAATGGCTTCTGTGGTTTTAGAAGAACATTAGTCATAATTCCATATTTGTTGGCTTCCTAATGGTACAAAGTACTGGGGAGACGATGACTGCTCATTCCCGTTTCTTAAATTTTTGAGATTTGACGCGAAGGATAAGGTATGAACTGAGAAAAGCAATCTGATTAGAAAACAACTGGAAATAAAAATCATTAGCTTCAGCTACTCCCTGAATAAATTAGTTGTCTTGGTAGATCCTCAATCCTCCCAAAAAGTACAAAGGGACCGCTTGGCTCTCTGAATGCTTTTATAGGTAATTACCTCAATTCATTTTCGCCCAGTATCACACAGTTTTAATCACATTGCTAACTTGAATTAAGCAGACAAGTTACCCCAATATAACATTAATTCTATCAGGGAATCAGTTGTTTGTCCTTGTTTAAAGAGGTGATCATTTGTTTTGGCATTCTAGGCAGACAAGCATGCTTGAGAATAAATATGAGAAAACTACAAAAAACAACTAAAATCTTCTTCTGATTCCCTTAAAAGAACGTCTCCACCACGGAGGTTACAGTGAGCCGACACGGTGCCACTGCACTCCAGCCTGGGCCACAGAGTGAGACTCTGCCTCAAAAAAATAAAAAAAAGAAAAAAGAACGTCTCCAATTTCAATGCATTTCATTGTTCATGGAAATATGCAAAGTGTATTAAGAAAGTGAAAACACTTTAAATCATGTCTCTTTTCAATCTAAGTGCAGAAGCAGTTTTCCTTTTTATAGGTTTTCTATTATTCTTCTATGAATCAGGACAGCCGAGTGTTTTTATTTATATTGAAACCTGTTCCTAATTCCTACTCTGCCAAGACCATAGAGATGTTTTCAAATAGTAAGCCCCTTTGCATATGTTGTTTATAGATAAACAACAATAATCAAACTTAATTTATAGCGAATTAACATTGATCACAGTAATCGCAGATGTGCAATTAGCGGTTGGTTTCTACCTTTGCTCAAAACCACAAAAACATTTTAAATCACAAAGATATTCACACTTTTTTAAATGTTCATTTGTTTGGTGGAGTAAGCTGCTGATATAAATTTGAGATCAAATTCTGACCTCTACATAAATGTGAACGTTTTGGTTTGTTAGTTGTCACTTTTTAAATCTGTACCTAATACAAAATGTTAGTTATCTGAGGAGGGGATCTTCTGCTAAGAAATGCCAGGAAAAGCTTTCTGAGCCTCTACTGATTTTGTGTTGTGGCAAATGTGAGCCATACGCCAAGACTCTAGTGGCAAATAGTTATTTCATTGCTTTGTCTAACTGTACACAATTTCATGAGGCTTATTATTTTATAATGAGGAAATCAGAATTCAGAAAGATTAAATAAGTTAACTTAGGCTACTAGTGAATGGAAGTCAAGATTTAAACTAATTACTTTTAACTTTAAAGACCATAATTGTCTCATTAAGTCCAATTGTGTCTAGGAATGCTGCCTTTCCAAACTTCTATCAAAAAATAGAGTCAGTGGCTGGGATTTGGATCCTGACTTTCAGCAGTCTCCTTCTCCCTAAATGTGACTAGACTCACTGGTAGGTTTGGGCCCCACCTGCAGTGGACTCATGTGAGATAAAGTGGCTTATATTTTCCTGCCGAACCCTCACTGTACACACTCCATATTGTCTATTTTCCAGAAGTCATGAAATGAACCTTCATCAGTTGAATCCTATCCCTCCTTGATGGAAAAGCACCTAACCATTTCCAGTGACAAACTGATTGACATCTCAACATCTTCTTTAGACCGGAAAAGACTGACTGTATAATGAGAGACATATTTGCCTCTTCCATCTTTTTCCCTATTCCTCCCTCTCTTTCAGTAGGAGGTCTCTGGCCACACTTCTTTCCTTTCTCTTCTACAAACTTGCTAACCTCATTTATGGCCCAGAGCCTCGGCACTTGCCTCCTCCTCCTCTTGGAACCATCTATTCCAAGATATGTGCAGGGCTTCTTACATCTCATTAGGCATTTGTCAACTTATATATCGCCACCTCTGAGAAGGCTTCCCTGACTGCCTTCACTAAAATGACCTTAATGCTGTCAGGTTCTTAATCATCTAACATTACATGTTTTGTTGTTTCCTTCCTGCACTAGAACAAATTAGGGAAAATCTGCAGTTCTTGAAGAGTGATGTGTGACTATAGTAAGCAATCAGTAAATATTTGTGGAAGGAATGTATACATGAATTAATGAATTATGTAGCTGACTCTTAGTAAGTGATCAAAACACTATTTTTATTGAAATAAAAGCAATATACCTCCCTAGAAAACAGTTTGTTAATCTCTTGTAAAACTCAACATGCAATTACCATTTGACATGGCATTTGCACATTTGGACATTTATCTTAGAGAAATGAAAATGTATATTCACACAAACACCTGTACACAAATGTTGGTAACAGCTTTATTTATCACAGCTACAAACTGGAAAAAATCCAGGTGCCCTTCAGCTGGGTTAAACAATTAAACAAAGTAGCATATCTATACCATGAAACACTACTCAATAATAAAAATAAACTATTGATTATACTCATCCACTTGAGAGAATCTCTAGAAAGTTAGTTTGAGTGAAAAAAGCCAATCACACGGGTTACATGCTAAAAAACTCCATTTGATAACATTCTTGAAAAGATGAAATTACAGAGATTGAGATCAGATTAGTGGTTGTCAGGGTTAAGGACAGGGAAGGAAAAAAGAGATGTGGGTAGGTTTATAGAAGGGAAAGATGAGGGATCTTTGTAGTGATGGAACTGTTTTGTATCTTGACTGTGGTGGTGATAGAACAAATCAGGGGATAAACTTGCATAGAATTAAATGTACACACATTACGCACAAATTAGTGTAAGTAAAATTGGAGAACTCTGATTAAGATGGGTGAATTTTATCAATGTCAATATCCTGGTTGTTGTATTTTGATACAATTTTGCAAGAAGTTACTTTTAGAAGACATTGGAAAAAGGGTTCACAGGATCTTTTTTAAATTCTATTTTAAAACTGTATATAAATCTACAATTATCTCAACATGCAAAGTTTAATGTTAAATAAAAATATATCCTTGAAATATACGTAATTTTTAAACATTAACTGTTTGAAAAATGAACAAACTGCTGTCCACAAACAATATTGAGAGTTGTGTTAAACAATCTAATTTTATACTTAAATTGTGATTTATGACCTTATTGAAAGAAAAATGCTTATGTATCTTTCTTTCTAGAATATCCTCGTTTTGTATTCCTCCTCTTTCCTTTCAAATCCAGAGTCAGATTTTTATCCACTTGGAATATACATTTTTTTTGTTTTGCCTAGACCCTAAGAAAGGCTACTTGTATGGTCAAGCTGGGAGGTAAATGCAAATTTACCTATTAATCTATTGATTAATTTTTTTCATGATTACAGATCAAACTTTTCTGCTTATTTGGATACCTGGTCATTTTTGCTTGGATGACAGATGTGATGTGTACATATATATCTACAATACAACTAACTTATATATTGAGGTATTGTTAGGAGGTGGGGGAATCAAGTTTCATTCATTCTTTTCCATGTAGATATCTGAAGGTCAACGCACCACTTATTGAGATGAGACATTCATCTCCTCCATGGTTCTACAGTCCCCTTTTGTCAACATTTAAATATCCACATGTGCTTATTGTTTCTGGTTTCTCTCTTCTATTCGGCTGGCCTACTTATCTTTTATTTGCTCAATATCACATTATCTTAATTACTCTACCTTTAGACAAAGTTTTATAACGAATAGCTTTATAATAACCCAGTAGACTTCATGTCTAAAACACCAAAAGCAACAGCAACAAAAGCCAAAATTGGCAAATGGGACCTAATTAAACTAAAGAGCTTCTGCGCAGCAAAAGAAACTACCATCAGAGTGAACAGGCAACCTACAGAATGGGAGAAAATTT
>NW_012115066.1:7094661-7100776 GCF_000951035.1 Colobus angolensis palliatus | reverse complement strand
TGGCTAATTTTTGTATTTTTAGTAAAGACAGGGTTTCACCGTATTGGCCAGGCTGGTTTTGAACTCCTGGCCTCAGGTGATCCGCCTGTCCCGGCCTCCCAAAGTGCTGGGATTACAGGCGTGAGCCACCATGCCTGGCCCAGTAGAGCTTATTTTTTATTCAGGAATATTATTTTTAAAAATACATCTGCCTAACAATCCAAGAGAATGCTCACTCAGGATGCAGTTTCAGCACCACCAAAACACAGTGTAGATGCTACAAACCCTGCAAAATAAAAATACAATATTTTCTAATATCTAGGACTATCTTCATTACATGCTTTCAAATATTTTGGCAGACAAACATTTCATCCTCTAAAACTTTTCTTTTAGATAGGCACATAGTTACTACTGGTTACACAAAAACATGTTTTACATCGTTAGACATATGTATGATATTCCTCTTAGAAGACATTAAAATGTTATTTAAAACTTTACAGAACTGTATAAAACTTTTGAAGACATTTTTGCACTTTTTAAAAAAATTTTACACATGCTACTTTGGACAAATCAGTTACAGACTACTTTCTAACTGCATCACTCAAACCTAACAAAACTTTTTTTCAAGGATTCTAACCCTGTACCTCAACACACTTGCTTAAAAATGTAACAGCACAGGGCTATAGTTCTCCACTTACTTGTTCTTTGAAATTACAAAAGCTATTGTTTAGCCAGAAGCTTCAAACTCAATGCCCTTAACTGTCTAGCAAAAGAAGTTATGTTTCAATCCTACAATTGGCATCAGCATTGTCTCAAGAGTGCAGCGTAGGAACAAAGAGTCAGGAAGATTGCTGCTCTGCAGATAGTCTTTGAATATATAAATTGTTGGACTGCTTAAACTTCTTGCAACTTCTTAAGTAGGTGAAGAGATGTTTACCTGTGTCAACAGTATATGTGTTTCTTGCAAGCTATCAAGGTCTTGAATTTATGGGCACAGATTTTATGGGCACTTTTGTGAGCTCCCTCTATAATCAAGACATTGTGTTCCAGTAAGGCCTTTTTGCACTTGGATAGTGCAACAACAGATGCCCCCATTACAGGTGTTTAAGTCCAAGCCGACAAGGACGGCCATGTTCTTCTGAGGATGTCACCCCATTCATCACTGTCAGGAAGTGGTGGAATTTAGGGACAATCTATAAGATTTGGGAGAAAGTTAAAATTAGCATTGTGTTGGTAATATAAAAAATTACTGGCTCCTTCTTTTGGGAAGTCTATCATTGTTGTGGAGGTAGAAGAGTAGAGCTCTAGACCAAACCTGGAAAAATAGATTCCAAAGTGTTTCCTTTGGTAGCCTAAAGTCTGCACACATGGCATGTCCACATAGGCCTTTCTTACATACATTTCCTACACAGGCCTAAAAAATGAAATCTGTGGGCTTACTGAGCAGGTTCCCCATGTTAGATCCAGGGACAGATAAGGGCCTCTGGACTCAAATAGTGCAGTTACTAGTGATGTTTGGGATATTATCATAGCATTTTGGTATGTGCTAAAGTTAATCCCTTTGCTTTTTCTAAGCAAATTTAAAATTATAAAATTTGGCATGTGTCCTAGGTTATTTGTGTACTCCTGAATATGAATATGACCTAACCTGCCAGTGCTAGTCTGGAGACCTAAAGTTCTCTGAGGTCTACTTTCTCAGCACCGATCACAGCTCCTCCCACATCCCAGATTCACTGTCTTCTGCTTGTGAAGTTTCTTCACTCACATTATCCCGAAGCTTACGGAACTCAGGAATTCTGATTTGGCCACCATTCTCACGTGTACCTTCTCATGGAGACCAACTACAGAATTTTAACATTAAAAGATTCTTTTCACAGCTACAGTTTTCACATCAAGACTTTTTCAATGTCAAATATCATGGGAAATTATGCCTTATTGACAACCCTGGTATCACAGTGGCTGATCATGAAGATGTCTTGAGCACCAAAAAATTGGTCAAACATGATGGTACTGGTTTTCTGGTTGTTAGTTACACCATCTGACTCAAGGTTGTTGACAGTTATTTAGGAAATCTGGGAAAAGGAACTCATTCCTAGAGTGAACTATTATAGCTCATTCTCTGGTTTAGTGTCTGAAATGGCAGATGCATTAGAATGAATTGGAGGCACTGTCTAGCCCCCTTCTCTACAGACTAATTGTTCTTATTATCTGAAGACATCTCGTGAGGAAGGGTGCTTGCTGGTCCAAGTTACTGCACCCTGATGAGCTTATGGGAGTTGGCTGCTGCTTGCCACTCTGGATGGAACTGATGGCTAAGCTTATGATGCTTTGTCTCAGTGACTGCACCCAAAAGGAGTTCTGCATGTTGGCACTTTGCTCTTGGACCTCCTCACTTGGGAAGGCATGGACAGAATCCTTGATTTCAGGTCATGTTTACATGCCTTAATAAGAGGGTTCAAGTGCAGATGAAGGGCTGCCAGAAGACACTCACAGCATCTTCCCCCCTCAGCCTAAGGGTGGAATTTACATCATGTAATTCAATGTGGCAAAGGCCTCCATTTCCGATACCTTATTACCAACTGGATCATACTCATGGTCTAATCTCCCTCTGACACAGAGCAGGGTTCAGAATTGTGTTCCACATGCTGTCAGCACACAGAAGTGGGCTTAACCAAGTGTTTTCCCTATTACAGTGAGTCACAGAGCTGACCATAAAATATTCGGTAGTTCAGTTGCTAGATGATCTGTTCAAAGTGTCCAAGAGAATTACACTCATGAGTCAGGCCCTGTCCTCTCCCCTCTTCTCTGCTGGAGTGAGGCATTGACTTCTCTATAACTGGATCTAACAGAGTAGCAGGAATTGAAAATATCCATGAAATTATTTCTCCTCTTTCTTCAACCTACCCTGTCATGATCCTTATTCTTCATTCCCCCAGTCTGTTCATAGAATAACTCTCATCTTCATTTCTAAAAGACAATTTTAATAAATATAGAATTCTATGTATTTAATAATATATCTCCCCTTTTGTCTTTTGGCATTAATAGTTTCTGATATAACGTCTGTTGTCCTTCCTCACCTTTCTCTTCTGTATATTATGTGTGTCTCCCTTCACTTATGGCTGATTTTATTTATTAATTTATTTGTTTATGTTTATCACTGATATCTAGAAATTTGATTATTCTGTGTTTTGGCATATTGTCTTTACATTCACTCAGCTTGTGGTTTATTGGCCTTCTTGTTTTTGTGGTTACATAATTTTCTTAAAATGTGGAAACTGACCATTATTTCTTCAAATTTTTTTTTCTGTCCCTACTTCCCTCTTCTAGGAATCCAAATATGCATATATTTAACTACTTGATTCTATACTATGGGTATTATTTTAGTCTTTTAATTATGATTCTGTGTTTTCATACATTTATTTGAAATATTTGAAATATTTATTTTTCAATTTCAGAAATTTTATGTTGGTATTTTAAAAATATTCTGTTTCTCTTCTTTTCAACTTACCTTCTTGAACATATGTTGCTATTCATAATAACTCTTTTAAACTGCTTGCCTGCCAGATTCCATCATCTATATACTTTCTATGTCTCTTTCTATTGATTCCCTCCTGGTTAAAGGTGAGATTTTCTTATTTGGATGACTGATTGCTTTTACTTGAATATCAAATACTATGAATTTTTTGTAGTTAGGTGCTGGATTTTGTTGTTTTTCTTTAAATAGTGTTAGTGGTTCTTAAAGAAACACAATTAAGTTACTTGGACTTGGTTTCACATATTTTAGTCCTGCTTTTAAATTTTCTTTGAGCAGATGCAGGGAAAGCCTTACTCTAGAACTAATTCAGCCTCATTAGGAAGGTGATAACTTTCTGAGTTTCTATTCCCAGCCCATTTACTACAAAATCTTTCTACTCAGCTGAAGGAAACATGAGCATTCATAGCTATATTAGCTTTTGAAATTGTTTTGTTTACTGCTTTCTGGTTACTCTTTTACTGAGTGGTTTTCATCACATTTACACAGATAATTTTTCAGCCCAAAACCTGAGAGTACCTAATGCAGCTCTCCAACCTTTCATTTCTGTGTCTTCCACTCGTGTCAGCGAAGAAGAGGCAAAAGCCTAGATTGCACAGCAATAAGATAAGGCATTCATTGGGTCTTAGGAATCACAATTCAGAATACACCAACTCAGTTAGAAGCCAAATTGTGTTCCAAAAAGAGGGATAGTCGTGGAAGATTTTTTTTTTAAAGATGAGGGTGATAACAGAAGTTATTTTGAAGGAATTACCGTTGGTTTAGGTGTCTGGCTTAGTACACGAATCCATAGTTCATTGGTTGTTGCTGTTCAAGGGTCGCAGAGCTGGTGATGCTCAACTGCTTCCTGGGATTTTTAAGTTGGAGCAGTTTGGTCCAGTTCAAAAGTTTAAAACAGTCTCCTGGGTTTTTGCATTATTGCGCAATGGCCAGGTAGTCCTCCTTAGAACGATTTCCTAACTCCACTTTAGAGCTCTGAACCAGAGTGAAACCATGCTGTATATCACATTCCACATTTCCCTTTTGATCAAGGTCTGACATGAGGAAGTATCACTAATCAATTGCCATTTGATTGGCACAGATTTGTAATTGATTGCCCTTGGAAATGCCTGTTTATCTACAGTGTTGTATCCCATGAGAGAGACTGTTGGAAGTTAATGTACTTCCAAGACTTCAGAGATTGGCCAAACATGAATGACAAGGGAGCCACTCTAACTAGGAGGCCTGTATTATTCTATGATGATAAGCTCTACACCAGGAGAAGCACGTATTTAATTAATCATGTCTAAACATTGTGACATTATTATTTTAATATCCTGGATAAGCTAGCAGCAACAGAAAGTTCAGATGGTGCAATAAAAATTTCTCTGCTAGCTTGTCAGATCCTGGATTCCCTTGATTGTAGCTTCCAGATAAGCAGATCAACGTTGATATCCTGATGCACTAAAACTGTAGGAGCAAAAAGAAAACTTCCCTTTGCTCTCTGAAGAGTTGCTAAAAATTAACTGCCAAAAGCCAAATTAATAAGAGAAAAGGCTTACAAATTTTATTAATGTGCATGGGGACAGAACATAGAGTAATTATTCCCAACCCCTAATGGGGCACAGAAGCTTATATAAGTCATTTTTTATAAGAGATAGAGGAGATGGGACATATAGACAATTAGGGAGAATGAAGGGACCAGGGAGACATAAATTAATTTGTAAATAAATTACTTTGGAATTTTAATGAGCCCTGAGGCAGATATTATCTTGTTAAAAATTTCATCTGGCTATGGTTCCACTCTTTACTCCTCTTTTCTGAAATAATGAGATTTCTGGAAGGGGATAGAAGGCAATAGTGTTTCTTTTGGTAAGAAGCTTTCTTGGTCAGATTAGGAAATTCCAGAGAGAGTCTCTCCCTGCCATGAAGAGGAAGGAACAAAACAAGAGTAGATAGACCTTGATTCTGAGACTTATTTCTGAGGCCTTTTAATTTTCAAAAGCACTCGCCAAGCCCAAGAGCCATATTTTGGGGAATCATTTTCTGTTCCCCAACATTCCCCTATCTGAAACTTCCCTGGAAATTTGACACACTAAAGACTTAGTTGGTGGCTATGGAGAGAAAAATGGGGTTAATAGCTGAGTGATGAAGGATCTCATTAAACCATTTCTTATTTAACAATGATTCTTGTAAGATATTAACATCTCAAATAAGCCTAATATGCCTCTCTTAGAGCTCCATGGGCTCTTTTTGAAATGTCCAACAGTAATTTGAGGTCAGAAAGACTTAATTTAGAATTTGAAATTTGAGGCTGGATGTGGCTTACACGTGTAATCTCAGCACTTTGGGATACCGAGGTAGGAGGATCACGGGAAACCAGGAATTCAAGACCAGCCTGGGCCACAAAGTGAGAGTCAAGACTTGCTCTCTACAAAAAATTGTTTTTTAAAACATTGGCCAGGTATGGTGGTGTGTGCCTGTAGTCCCAGATACTTGGGAGGCTGAGGTGGGAGGATCACTTGAGCCCAGCAGTTTAAGGCTGCAGTGAGCTAAGGTTGTGCCATTGTACTCCAGCCTGGGGGAGAGAACAAGATCCTGTCTCACAAAAAAAAAAAAAAAAAA
>NW_012115066.1:7078867-7093976 GCF_000951035.1 Colobus angolensis palliatus | reverse complement strand
AAAAAAAAAAAAATTGCCAGGTGTGGTGGCACATGCCTATAGACCCAAATACTGAGAAGGCTGAGGCAGGAGGATTGCTTGAGCCCAAAGGTTTGGGTTGAGGTTGCAATGAGCCATGATCATACCACTGAACTCTAACCCGGGCAATAAAGCAAGACCTTGTTTTAACAACAACAAAAAAAAGGCAAACTCTCCTGTTTTATTTTTGCAGTTTACTGCAAAGATGAACAAGTATTTTACTATTTCATATTAATACTGCACAAAATTTTTATTTAAAAAAATCACATTCTACGTTTGCATCAGTGTGTTATTAATACTAAATGTAATTCTAACAAAATCTTATAGACAAATTCATGCAATCTCAGTCACTTTTTTACCACATATGATAAAATTTTTATAACCCTTTCCTATCTTCTTGTAATTTTTTATTCCCTTTCTATATCCATGCAGTTTTATCTATCATTCATTTTCTATTCCTTCAATTTGAAACAGTCTTTAAATAATCTCTAAACTAGACAAAATAATTTTTCCTTTAACAAAAATAACATTATTTGTTTTATAACCATCCTAATGAAAAACACGTCTTACTTTTCTTTCGTACTTTGTGTGTAAAATTTTTTCTCTTATATCCAGTAGTTTTCATTACATATATTCACTGCAGTCTTAAACATCACTGTAATTTCCAGTGAAAAACCTAGGAGGCAAGCAATTTTAATTGTTACGTATCAAGATTCCTGGAGAGAGGCACAGCTATTAAGACAATCCTCAGAGAATCTAATCCTTTTCAGCATGGCCAGGAGGCACACCTGGGCCAGAGGGGAGGTATTGGGCTTGCAGTCAGCTCCCTTAAGCCCTGTTCCTCCAGGACCACCCCAATCTTCCTATCCAGTTTCAGCCTTTCACTTGCCCATTCCTAGAAATACTTGCCTTAAACATGCCCCAGTCTCATTCTTACCCCTCCAACAAATGCCCAATGAATTTGGGCCCAGTAAGGTCCAGGCCTCCTTCTCCCATATCATTTCCCCGCTCTGAAGAGGTACATCTAACTGCTGTTAGAATATGGAAGATGACCAGTTTTAGCTGATTCCTGCTGACAGGGGGCATTGTTTTGGGGGATAAAAACAGTCAGATTCCTACAGCAGGGGTCTATCTAAGGATTCCCAGCAAAGGGGAGCCATCAACCAAGGCTCCGGTTGCCTGACCATTTAGAGTTTGATGGCTTCTAGGCATGAGAGAAAAAAAAAATGTTATAAGGTTAAGTATGCATGGGTTAAACATGTGTATTATACAAGGAAAAAAGTTAATGTCATAGATTCAGAGACAAGAAGAAAAATATACTAACAACAACGTTGTATCTTGAGCTGTTCCACCTTGTAGAAAGAAATTAAATCTTGTATGGGAGCAGTTAAACTTTAGAAGAGAGATAAGTGTTCTTGCCATATCTTTAGCAGTTAACAGGTGCACCCTGGGAATTCTGGGGTTTGTGGGCTTGCCTGGTGGCCATTAAAGCTTCTTTTTTTTCCTTGTTTTGTTTTGTTTTTCCTGTATTTCCTCTCTTTTTCCTGGGCCTCCCTGTCTCTATTATAAAAGACAGAGGTGGCCAGTTTCAGGAGGTGTACTCCAGTGTACTGTCTGGTCCAGGGCCCATTTCTGCAACTCCCTCCTGATGTCAGGAACTGGCTGATTAATAAATTTATCCTGTAGGATTAGTTGTCCCTCGACTGAATCAGGAGATTGAGAGGTATGCTTTACCAAGACCTCTCTTAGCCTTTCCAGGAAGGCAGTGGGATTTTCATCAAATCCCTGGTCGATCACGGACAATTTAGTATAACTGAGAGGCTTGGTCTTAGTCCTATGTAAGCCCTCCATTATGCATATCTGAAAATGTCTCCTCTTCCAATCTTCCATCTCATCACTGGGATCCCATTTAGGGTCATGCACTGGTACTGCTTCTTTTCCAGTTGGATAATATTCATCCCTTCCCCGACACTATATGTGACACAAAGCTCATCCCCAAATCTCTCTGCTGCTTTCAGAGCAGCCTGTTTCTCAGTGACCAGCAGGGTCTGATTCAAAAGTAACATAACACCTCTTAAGGAGAGTTCAAATATTTGAGTGAAATTCTGGAAAGCATCTATATCTCTGTCAGGGTCATCTGATAATTTGCCATGATCCTCCTTAATTTGCTTTAAGTCCTGTATGGAGAAAGGGACCTGGACCTTACTGGGCCCAAATTCATTGGGCACTCACTGGAGGGGGAATAGTGAGACTGGGGCTTAAGGCGAGTATTTCTAGGAGGGGAAAAGTGACAGGCTGAAGCTGGATAGGAAGGTCAAGATGGACCTCAAGGAGCAGGGCTTGAGGAGCTGGCTCCTCTGCTGGGGGTGCCCCTGGGACATGAGTCTTTAATCCTCTGGGCTTGCCCCTTGCAGCCTTCCCTGAGATGGCAAACAGGAGGGCTGGATCAATCCTATGTCGTCGGCAAAGGTCTCGATTGCCTTGCAAGGTAAGGCACATATGGGGCCCCAGACCATCTGTCCTCACAGCTACAGAAAAGTTCCAACTGCTGGATGGTATCAAAATGAATGCTTCCTTCATGAGGCCAAGCCAGTCCTCCCTGTAAATCATAATTTGGCCAAACCCGTGTGCAGAGGGCAATGAGGCACTTTTCCTCCAGATTCTGAGAGTCAAAGCAGTCCCAGTGGTTCAGGATCTACTCTATTTAAGTTTAAGCTGGGGGTGCTAAAGAGAACTGGTTGCCCATTCTGAAAGACAGGGAATAGGGGTGTCCCTCATTCCCTTCCTTCTTTCAGCTAACACTCAGCATGTGATGGAGAGAGAAAGCAAGCATTCTCTCTTCACTTTCTATCCCTTATCCCTGAGCCCTCGTGACCTTGGCAGGTGCCAGCCATAGGTACTAATGTGATATGTACCCATGAAGCAGGGAAAACCTGGATAACAGGAATTAACCACCCTCACCTATGCCTCCATTTCTCCCTGCTGTCAGCAAATCTTGAGTTCCCTGGGTCTGTTTATACCACGAAGTATGGGCTCCTTCCATGGGGTGGGGTTGAGTCAGCAGGAATTGGCCTTGCCCACTTACATTGTGCCTGTTTCCTGGCTTTGGATCCCTCAGACCTGGTTTTATCTTTCTAGGACTTCAGCCTGAAGCTTGGAATCAAGTTTGGGACTCAAAAGATATTTTAGAGGCTGTTTTTATCTGTTTAGAGTGTCTCAAATGTCCCCTACTATATTTGCATTTCTCAGCCAGCAGGGGTTGTGCCTCTTCCTCTGCTAACTCACCAATCAGAAACACAGCTGGCAGTGGGGAGCCCTCTCACTTAGAAAAGAAAAAAAAGAAAAAAAGAAAAACAGTTTAAGGGGCAAAATGGGAAGATCTTGGGGGAAGAATCCCTCACTTAATGCAGGTGGATTGTGGATTCCTCTAATCCTTCCCCACAGTTCAAACTGGATTAAGTTCCTCAGCCAGGGCAGAAATCTTCTGTTGGAGTGGCAGGTGAGAAGTGCCCATCCATTGGCCACTCGTGGCCATTGGACTAGGCCTTTGCCTGCTGTGGGCATGCCCAGGTACCAGAGCTGGGTAGGTAAAGGTCAGGAGGAGATACCGTGAGCTATGTGTGCCTGTGACTGTCCAGGTGAAGGCATACATGGCATCTCTAGGAAAAATTTGTCTGATTTGCACCTTTGGCAGCTGAACCAAATGCTCATTTTATTGCCACAGCCTGTAGCAAAACTTTTAACATAAAGAGATAATAGCTGTTTTAAACCGTATGAGGGAGAAAAAGAGGCAAAATCTGGGGGTTTTGACTGGCCTGGTTTTAGGGCAGGGTTTTTAAAAACTCTGTGAAGGGAAACAGAGCCTCCTGCTCAGAGGAAAGAGAGAAAGGTGGCAGGGTCTTGGAAAAGAGGCAGACCTGACAGTTTCACGTTCAGTCACACTCACCTTCCACAATCCTGGACGAGCCACCAGTTGAAATGGGAAAAGTTCCCTTTTCACCATTGCAGGGCATGCAATGGGGATGTGGCTCACTTATTCAGCACCCTGCTGCTCAGACCTCTAGGGGAGTATACAGATGGGCAGGCTGTAGGACTCCAACCCCACAGCAGTGTCTAGGGCGAACATTTACAGCTGAAGCCTCAGTGGGCATGTGTTACAGAGCGCACTTTTAGTTTAGCTGTCCATAGGCAGCTTGTGTTAGTCAGTCAACTGGACCCTTGTCTTATATCAAGGACAGTGGGCTTTCTGTACCCCAAGATTTTTGCCTTGGTGTACCAGAAGAATCAGATCACACATGGGTTTGGAGAATAAGTGCAAGGTTTTATCGAGTGGAAGTAGCTCTCAGCAGATGGGGGAGCCAGAAGGGAGATAGTTTTTCCCTGGAGTCAGGCTGCTCAGGCTCCTCTGACTGCCCTGGCCAAACTCCACCTCCTTCCCCTGGTCGATGGCCTGCTGGCATGTCAGCATCTGTCATGTGCTTTTCTGCCTGTGTGCTCCCCTTGATGTCTTCTCACCGTCCAGCTGCTTGTATCTTCTTCTGGCGATGTGTTCCTCTCCTCGTCCAGCCACTTGTGCATCTGCCCATTAGGGTCTTGGAGTTTTCATAGGCACAAGATGGGGGCATGACAGGCCAGGGTGGTCTTGGGAAATGCAACATTTGGGTGCAAAGGCAGGAGTACCTGTCCTCAGCTAGGTCCATGGGCCTAATCCTGGGTGTGGAGCCCTAGACAGAGACCCACCCTTCTCCTCCCAGTACTTCCCTGCCCCCATTCTATATGAATACCAGGTACCCCCAAAAACAAAAAGATTAGGCCATTCAATGCAAATGAGAGCAGAGGTTTAGAACTAAGAAAAACCTTCCCGTTGTTTTGGGAGCTCCATGAGGAAAACAAAAGCCTAAAAAGGAGATTTGTGGTACCTTTTTTCATTTTCCTCAAAAAGTCTCAGAGTCACTAGACATTTCTTCCAGATCTATTTCTGTTGAATTGAAGGTGGAAAAGAGAAAAGAGAAGTGGAAGGAAATGAAAGAACAAGTCTTAGAAGAGCTAATTTAGAGATTTTAAGTTTCCCAGAAAGGCCAATGAATTTTACACTTTTCTCAGCAAAAATTATGCCAACAAAAAAAGAAGCAAACAGAAGGATCAAGTACATAATTAAAAAGTAGCTCTAGTTGACTTAAAAAAAAATCTCAGAAACAGAACCTGGAAGAAAAAAAACAGAAAGGTTCATATACATATATGTATATATGGACCTTTCTGTTTATGTATATATGTATATACACACACATATATAACACACACACACATATATATATGTAGCCTGAATATCATCTTTTCATTAAGCTGACTTCTAACCATAGCTGACTTCTTACAAATTTTTTTCCAAATCTCGATTTTACCCAGGAAAAAAATCCAATATGCTTGGCTTTTGAACTTTTTACTAAATGTATCGTCCAAAGGACTCATCAAAACAAAAAAGCCTTAACTAAGATTATACCTTAACCAAGAATGCACAAGCATCTTCAAAGAGGTGCCAAGGAGTCCTCTCAACATCCAGAACCACTCAAAGACACGTCAAAGAAACGAAAGTTTTGCTAGCCACAACTGGGATACAATACACATTTTTGTCTTGTCTGGACATGTTCTCTAGAATCTTAGCTTCTCAGCTGACCTTCTCCAAACAGACACTGACCATGTGCCCTGTAGATGAAAGACTAAAAGAGATAGTTGATAACACAGGAAATGAAAAGGAAGGGAAAGGATCAATAACAAACAGATATCCCAAAAAGTCAAGAGTCACACAAATATCTGACCAATGTTTTACTCAATCTTTCTTTTGCTGCGTTAAAGGACTTACATCTGCAGAGACTGTTTCCCTGAACAGGAATCAAACCTGAGCCTTGGCAGTGAAAGTGCAAATCCCAGCCACTAGACCACAGGGTGGAGTGTCTTATTTTTCACATTCCACAGGGAATCAAGGGAGGTAGTTTGAGCATAGAAGGGATTTTAACTTGTTTTTAGGTCAGAGTCTGCTCTTTTATTATATTGAGATAATTTCTAAGTCTAGTCATGACACTATTAAGCATCTTTTTAAAAGTTATTTCATCTTTCCATAAATACAAATAAGGCAATTGTTTAAAATGAGGGATCAAGAAAATATTTTTTAAATACAGGAGTCATTCAAATTTAAAGCATCGCTCTTTTGGCCACTGACAACCGAAATTTCCAATGGCATACATATTCTAATAGTAACTCAATTCAATAAGCCTCTTCATTGAACCTGGGAAATAATTTTAAGGTTTACGATAAGTTTTCACCATATGAACAAGAGGGTGCAGAGGATGTCAGTGGTATGGGATGGGTAGAGCTAGGAGGGGTAGGTGACACAGTATAATGAAAAATAGATAAAGGCATACTTGATTTAGGATTTCTTTTCTTTTTAGAAGCTTCTGATTCCCTCCCCCCCCTAGTTTTTAATTTGGCATCTATATCTCTTACAGTTTCTCGTTCAGATTCTTAGAGTCTTTTAGATACCTCAAGATAACAAATTAAATTTGTTGTTTAATCTTTCCATTTAGCTACTCAAATTGTCCAGGAAGGAAAACAAGTTTTGGGAAATCAAAAGATCCCAGTTCATCACTGTCATTACAGAACACTTCTACTGATGTTGGTCCATTGAGAAAGAAATTTACAAGATGAAGTACTATAATTTTTGTGCATGAAACCAGCAGAGGTTCCAGAAGAGGGTGACTCAGCACCTATACCCTTAGAAATAAAGTCTCCATGAGTACTCCCCAAAAGGGGAAAAATCACTTTGTTGGTAACTGGCAACAAAGGACCCTCAATAAAGGCCCGACCCTAACAAAAGTGGGAGGTGAGGGAAATAAGAGGACTCACCAACAAGGTGTAGGGCATCTGGGAGGCGATGAAACACAAGAGGTTCTTGCAGGTTCTGTGCTCGAGTCTGCAGTCGCACTGGAACACAGAAAAGGAAAATCACTTTTTATCCCACTCTATTTGAACACCATATAGTGTCGACCAAGAAAAGGCAAAAGGCCAAACTGTAAAGCAGTAAGTCAAGGTGTTTATTGGGGTCTTAAGAATTACAATTTGTGAGACACAGATTTGACTAGATGCTAAATTGTGTTCCAAAGAGATGGAGAGCAGTAGGGGGTTTTGAAAAGGAAGCTAAAAGTGATGACACAAGTTGCTTTGAAAGAATTATCATTGTTGAAGGCAGCTAACTTTGCACATGTGTCCATATTTCATGGGTTAGTTTCTGTTCAGGAGTTGCAGTGCTGGTGAAATTCAGCTATTTGCTGGGATATTGTGGTTGTAGTGGCTTGGCCCAGCTCAAAAGTTCAAGGCAATTTCCTGTGTTTTTTTGTTTGTTTGTTTTGTTTTGTTTTTGCAACATTGCAGGCCTTGCAGGTAGTCCGTTTTAAAATGGCTTTCCTATTCCATTTTAGAGCTCTCAACCAGAGTGATGCCATTTTGTATGTCACATTTTTACATTTGACTCCACTGCTCTTATCCATAAATTCTAGCAATTTTGTCCTCTGTATATTCTCTACTCTGATTTCTCACTGCAACAAAACATGTGGGCTTTATTTGAATTCTTCCCCTCTGCCTTGTGGCCTGGAAACTGCTTCTATACAGTAAGTTTGTGTAATCACAGGGTTTGTTAATGTTCTCTCAGGTATCGAGTTTTGTGCTGCCTGCTTTCCATTGTCTGAAAACCCTTGTTTTGTATATTTGATCTGATTTTCTAATTGTTTTTCACAGGAAGATAAATCCGGTCCTTGTTAACTCCATTATGTCCTGAAGTGAATGTCTTTAATTTACTCATTTACTTTATGTACTTCGTAAAAGTCTTACCTACACTAAAATGTAAGCTTAATAAGGGCTCAGATACCTATGATGAATTTATTTGCTGAGGTATGCCAATCATCTAGAATAGTTTCTGGTACGTAATAAATGTTAAAAGTATAGTTGTTGGATGAATAAGCAAATGAATAAATTAGTATCATTTGATAGTATGTGTTCTCATTCTTTATAGTATATTATTTTCATTTTTCAGAGAAAACGCTGGTCCAAATGAAAGTTTTTATCTACTTGACTAGTTTCCATATAGCCAACACTTTGCCACTGTTTAGCAAATTTATATAAATTAATACTTGGAAAGTTTTAAAAATTATTTAACCTTAATGATGATATTTATGATGATAAAGAGGTATAATGAAAAACCAACTCTTTTCTCTCTGCCGTGCTTACATCTGATACTTCCAGAATACTTTCCTTCTGACACCAGATGTAAGGGATTTTTTCCCACAGCAAGCAATTCTCCAATTCTCTGGGAACACAAGCTGTATGTCCTATAATTCAATTCAATTCCAACACTATCTACCTGGAGTTAGAGCAGATCTCACAGGTTAAGGACTTCACAATACTGTCCTCCACTCCCACTTCAGATGTGAGTCATAAGTCCAGGTCACCCCTTGTGCTTCTGACAAACCAGGTATAAATCAGAGTTTTACACCCTCCTCAGTATCAGTTGTTTGTTAGAATGGCTCACAGAACTCAGAATTACAGTTTACTTACTAGATTCCTGGTTTATTACAAAGGATACAACTCAGAAACAGCCATATAGAAGAGATACATAGGGCAAAGTATGCGGGAAGGGTGCAGAGATTCCATGCCCTCCCCAGACATGCCACCCTACCAGTACTATGTGTTTGCCGAGTTGGATGCTCTCGGAAACCCATTTTTTGTGTTTGTCTGGAGGTTTCATTACTAGGTATGATTAAATATCACTGGTCACTGGTGATCAACTCAACCTTCAGGTCCTCTCAGTCCCAGGAGGTCAGTGGTGGGACAAGAGTTGTAATCTTCTAATCACCTGATTGGTTCCCTGACTGCCAGCCCCCATTCTCCAGGAGCACCCAGCTACCAGTCATCTCACTAGCATACAAAAAGACTCATCACTGGAGATTTCAAATATTTTAGAAGTAGTGTGCCAGGAAACAAAATAAAGATATCTATTCTTTATTATATCACAATATCTCAAGAGGAAAAGGTAACAGAGTATTCCAAAACTTCAAGGGTTTCATAAAAATCTACAATTAGGTAATAGAACATTTAAGGTCAGCTTTCTTGTAGGAAGAGATAGACTTGAATATATATGCTTAAATAATTTTGAAATCTCTCCTCCCTTTATTTCCCACTCCCCTTCCACTTACAGCAGGCATTCTGCAGCCAGGAATCTCTATTAATATGAAAACTCAGCTGGAGAAAACTTAATCAAACAGTCAGTCAATTTTTAAATTAAAAAAATAATAAAACACCTCTAGCCTTAAAAATTACTGTCATTAATCAGTACTGGGAACAGCGGCAAATAATAAATGAACCTAGAACACCAATGGCAAAGAAAAAAGTTTATGACTCTGTTCAGAAAGACTTGTCCTGGAAAGGCCTCAACTAACAGGAAAAAAAAAAAAAAAGTGCTGTTTGCCTCAAGACTTGAAGAGGATTAAAAAAAAAAGTAGCAACAGAGACCTTTGGGGGAAAAATTACCATCTTAAATACATTCCTACACATGTCAGAAATGAACTGACTTTTGAAAGCTATTACCTATTAATTGGAAAATCACAGAGCAGATGGAACCAATTAATCTACAATTACAGAATCACCACAATCCAAACAAAAATAATTAACTCATTTACAAGGTATAATTTTTTAGGAAACTCTTCCTAACATCTCTAAAACTGGGCAACAAATGCAACATTTCATAGGCATAGGAGACTTTAAGCCAACCCTGGGGGCTAAATTTCAGGACAAAAAGAGAGTTGAAGTGTGCAGTGTTTACTACTAAAGAAAAAATACAGAGATAATGTATGTGAAGACCATTTATTTTAGAATGCTTGCTTTATATTGACTACACATGAGAGATTGTTTGAGGTGCTCATTATGCAACAGTGATCATCAACAAATATGGATCTTGCTATCATGAAGCCTACAGTCTAGTGAGAGTCAAACAGCAAATCACTACCAATAATGTCAAATTGCAACTGACATTGTGAAGAAGAATTATATAGTATATTATGAAACTGAAGGGTGAAGGTTTGCAAAAATTAGGGAGGCTGATGAAAGCTTTCCCAAAGGTATCGTTTCAGGTTAAACACTTGGAATTGTCAACAAGAAAGAAGGGCTAGGACAGGAAGGGCATTTTGACATATGGAACAGCCTATGCAAGGCCTTATAGTAAAGGTAAATATTGCTACATGGGGGCCTTTAAAAGCCAGTGTGACTGAAATGCCGAAAGAAAGAGGAATTTTGCTTGTAACTATAGTGTAAAGCTTTCTAAGACTTGCATTAAAAGTTTTATTTTGTTTCTCTATAAGCATTAGAAAATTATTGAAAGATTTCAGGGGCCATGGTATGCAGAGATTGAAGTGGTTGATTTATGCCTTACAAGAGAGCCCTAGCTGGAGTAAGGAAAATGGACTAAAGGGACTTCAGTAGTTGTGAATCGTATATTTTCTAGACCAGGATTTTCCACTTGACCATACTCCATTTTGAATTATGCCTTACCCTGTTTTCATAAGTCTTGCCTTCTCAAATAGATTTTCATCTATCTCAGGGCAGGTCATTTCACTTTTATTTCTTTCTTCTCCATATAGTTACCCACGAAGCTTTCAAGAAGCTGAGATTTACTCATGCTTAAAATAAAGTTCACAACATTTAGAATGATGCCCCAGGCTTTTTGTGATTCAACCAGATGTTCTCTTTCTAGCTTTATCTTTACCTCTCTGTCCGTATCCATTGTGTTTCAATCTCATTAAACTACTTATTTTTCCTGAGGTATATCATGCTCTTCTTTCATATTTTTGTAAAGTTTATTGTTTAATCTCTCTTTCCAGACTATCCTTGCTTTCTTCCCCACTACATAACATTTTACTTATTCTTCTATTTTTCTGTGTGAACACGTATTTGGTACTTCTCCATTCCTGCCCATTTGTCTTATATTTTTGCATAGTGCTTTGTATATACCACTGTATGCAGTTCTAACCCTATGATTTGATGTGAGTACCCTGGATTCTGAGATTTTGTGCTATTTATTTTTGTTATCTGAGAGCTCACCCTTATGCCTAGCACATAGTAGTGTTTCAACAAATATTGTTTGTATAATTTTGTTTGTTTCCTTACCAAGTTCAATACTGGGCAGAGTGTTTAATGATGTCAACAAGCAGAAAGTTAGGGATCACAAAGGAATAAAGAAAATTTTTGAAAGTCTCTAAAAAACTGTGACAAGTTCAGGTAATAGCAAAGGCACACAGGGTAAAAAGTAACATATTTTCTAAATGACTGGCAAAATCGATAAAATATTGTAGCAGATGCTGTAAGAGTTATGAACTTTGTGCTCTAGGACAAAACACTCAAAAAGATATTCAGGAAAATAAATATTTGCTAGACTGATATAGAGTCTAACAAACTCATCTATATAGAAAGATGAACTCATCTATATAGAAAAATAATAAGGGGGGTGTCAATATTAGCATTCATATATATCCCCTGATTCAGAAATTTCCCAATTCCCCTGGAGCCCTTCTTAGACTGCTTACTCTAATAACTGCAACCTGAACAACGTGGATTTAACTGTCTTTGGGGAGCTGACTATAGATGTCTTAAGAACTATGTTTTTATAGGTATTTACTGCTTTATACTATGTGGAAAATCTGCCAGCTGGTACCCAGAGCCATCATTTCCTTCTTTATTTCTTGGCTATTAAAAAGAAAGGAAGATAATTTGTCAAACATTTAAATAAATTTATGGATAGAAAGGTAATATAAAAATTTACCCTTTGGGTGTTTCCGTCAGATTAAATATTAATGAATATTAGCTGTATGAACAATATATTCTCAGATATGATATTTTTATAGTATGATAGACAGAGCATTGATGATCTATTCCCTAAACAGACTACATGCATTTACTAAATGTAAGGTCTTGGGACAAATGGAGATAAAGAAAATGTTTCTAGGTATAATGGCATGAGATCTAAGTGTCCCATTTTTGTATTTTCAGAACACAGTAACCCCAAACACAGAATCTCAAAAAATAAGTTTCAAAGTTGAGTCATATTAATACTATATATGCCTTTGATAGATGTCATGAAAATGGCACTTTAGATTTGTGGATTTCCTCCCCAAAACACATCACCTTCGTGTAATCATGCTAAAAGCATCAGACAAATACCAGTAAAGAAATAACCTACAAAATATCTGACCAGTACTTCTTAAAATTCTGAGGGTAATCAAAAACCAGTAAAGACTGAAAACCTATGACAGACAAAAGGAGCCTAAGGAGACTTGAGAAACAAATATAATGTAGTATCCTAGATGGTAGGCTGGAAGAGAAAGAAGACAGTAGTCAAAAACTGAATGAATGGCCGGATGTGGTGGCTCATGCCTGTAATCCCAGAACTTTGGGAGGCTGAGGAGGGCAAATCATGAGGTGAAGAGTCTGAGACCAGCCTGACCAACATGGTGAAACCCCGTCTCTACTAAAAATACAAAAATTAGCCAGGCGTGGTGGTACACACCTGTAATCCAAGCTACTCAGGAGGCTGAGGCAGGAGAATTGCTTGAACCCAGGAGGTGGAGGTTGCAGTGAGCCGAGATGGCACCACTGCACTCCAGCCTGACCATCAGAGCAAAACTCCATCTCAAAAAGTAAATAAATAGGGAGGCTGAGGCAGAAGAATGGCATGAACCCCAGAGGTGGAGCTTGCAGTGAGCCGAGATTGCGCCACTGCACTCTAGGCTAAGTGACAGAGCAAGACTCTGTCTCAAAAATAATAATAATAATAAAATAAATAAATAAATAAAAACTGAATGAGTGAATGAAATCTGAATGAAGTATGGACTTCAGTTAACAATGTATCAATATTGGTTTATTAATCATAACCAATGTGTCATACTAACATTTGATGATGATAATGAGGGAAACTGTATAGAGTATATGGACAATCTCCATACTATCTTTGCAGTTTGTGTGTAAATATAAATTCTGTAAATATGGAACTGTTCTAAAATATAAAGGTTATTGAGATTTTTTTTTAAAATGTTCAGATAAATTGAAATTCAGACAATAAAGGTACACTTTTTTTATATGAGTATTCCCCATGCACCTGTGGTGTATTTATAGTAAAATAAAAAATGGGGAGTTGTTTATCTAAATTTCAAATTTAACTGGGTACAGTGTATTTTATGTGGCAATTCAACATCTGGAGTTGATATCTTCCAAAATGATGGTTTTCCACAAGTTTCATTCCAATATTATTGTATCCAGAAAAAAATAAAAACAAAATTAGTTTCAATGTAACCTAAGCAGAGAAATGTGAACTTTGCTCCAGGAAGTAATAGCCTCCTACTAAAGGAGCTGTGGGAACTATCACCACTGTAAACCAAGGTAAGGTGTTGACGATGTTATACTGTTGAGGCTGGGGCATGAATACGCGAGTGCTTTTTGATATGAGCACACTCAGTTATGATTTAGGATTCAGTGTTGCATTGAGGACAGGTGGAGCTGCTTCTAATGTTTGTTGGTGTAAACAAAAAAGTATCTGAGGTAGGTCTCAATAAATTTAGAAGTTTATTTTGCCGAAGTTAAGGACATACCCAGAAGAAAAGAACACAGATTTACAGAAACAGTCCAAAGTCTGTGGCTTTTCTCCAAAAATGACTTTGAGAACTTTAATATTTAAAGAAAGAAAGTGGGCTGATGGGAAAAGACGGAGAATATGGTAATCTGGGAGTTGCAAGAGAAAAGGAGTAGAGGAATTGTCACTTATGCTCAGTAAATCAGCATTTTACATAAGATAAGGTGAACTTAAAGTAGCTACCCGTGGAGATATTTAATCTTTATTTGGACTCTCTGCTTAGGAATAAAAGAAAAGGCAATTTCTTGCCTGACAGATTCCAGCTTATTTTTTTCCTTTCAGCATAGAGAATTGGGGTCCTGAGTTTTTATTTTCCTTTAACATTGAGATAACCTTTTAAAATTGGAATAAGAAAATGGTTTTCAGCCAAAGAAGTGGAGGCACCAAACTTCTTTTGAAGAGGAGAGATGAAGGGACCAGAAGGTCAAGGAGGTGGGATTAGAAAAGATTCATTAAACAAGACTTAAGAACCTACCACTTGCAGCATTTTGGGAGTCCGGGATGTGTGCATCACAAGGTCAGGAGATGGAGACCATCCTTGCTAACATGGTGAAATCCCCATCTCTACTAAAAATACAAAAAAATGAGATGGGCATGGTGGTGGACACCTGTAGTCCCAGTTGCTGGGGAGGCTGAGGCAGGAGAATAGCGTGAACCTGGGAGGTGGAGCTTGCAGCAAGCAGAGATCACGTCACTGCATTCCAGCCTGGGTGACAGAGTGAGACTCCGTCTCAAAAACAAAAAAAAAAAGAAAAGAAAAAGAACTTACTTCCACTTGAACATGTTTCTCAGGGAATGCTTAAAATAATGACTCTACAACTTTAATGTTGTCAATGAAAAGAGTTAAACTCTGTAAAATATTTGAAGAGATTTATTCTGAGTCAAATATGAGTGACCCTGGCCCATGACACAGCCCTCAGGAGGTCCTGAGAACACGTGCCCAAGGTGGTCAGGGTGCAGCATCAGACGTCAATCCAATATGTTTAAGAAATACATTGGTTTGGTCCAGAAAGGTGGGACAACTTAAAGGTTGGGGAAGTGGGGGTGTGGGGCTTCCAGTATATAGGTAAATTTAAATATTTTCTGGCTGACAATTGTTTGAGTTTATCTAAAGATCTGGGATCAATAGAAAGGAAATGTTCTGGTTAAGACAAAAGATTGTGGAGACCAAGGTTCTTTTTTATTTATTTGTTTATTTTGGTGTAATTTTTTTTATTGTACTTTAAGTTCTAGGGTACATATGCACAACATGCAGGTTTCTTACATATGTATACATGTGCCTTGTTGGTGTGCTGCACCCATTAACTTGTCATTTACATTAGGTATATCTCCTAATGCTATCCCTCCCCCCTCCCCCCACCCCATGACAGG
>NW_012115066.1:7072193-7077532 GCF_000951035.1 Colobus angolensis palliatus | reverse complement strand
AAAGAAAAGAAAAGAAAAGAAAGGAAAGAGAGAAGAAAGAGAAAGAAGAAGAAAGAAAGAAAGAAAGAGAAGAAAGAGAAGGGAGGGAGGGAGAGAAGGAAGGAAGGAAAAGAGAGAAGGAAGGAAGGAGGGAAGGAAGGAAGGAGAAAGAGGGAAGGAAGGATGAAAGAAAGAAGAAAAAGAAAGAAAGAAAGAAAGAGAAACAGAAGGAAAGAGAAACAGAAAGAAAGGGAAACCGAAAGAAAGAAAGAGAAACAGAAAGAAAAAATTGAGAACTCTAGTCAGCCACTGAATGAAAAATAACTCGCCCTAGCCCAGTTTCTAGAGCTAAATCAGTTGAGCTCTAGAGCCTATTGATTCAAAGAGAAGCTGAGTGTAATTATGAAAAAGAATCCTGAAAAGCTACTGCAAATGTATAAAAAATAGTTCACTAATTCTTCTCTGAAGAGATCTAGGTCATTTATTGTGATTGGTGTATGTCCTAGAGAATAAATGATTATTGGGTTTTTCTTTCTTTGAGCTTGCAGGTCAATAATATCAGCTATTGCTTTCAGCCAGGGCTTGTTTCTAAATAGCCTTGAAATGTTCAAATTACTAATGAGGGCATCAAAGTTGGAGTGGAACTACGTTGTTTAGAAAATTTAAACCACTGCAGAAATGACTCTATACTCATACACTGACATTTCAGGACTCTACATTCATTTTAGGCAGGATGAGGGGCATAAGTTTGTGTGTGCGGCACATTTAACATCACACATTTATATATATTCATGAACACAAAAATAAAAATTGACACTTATTTGTAAATCCCAATTTATATTTTTCCAAGATAGAAACTTACGTTATTATCACTCTCTATTGTGATAATTTATTTCTAAACAATTTTTGAAGACCTTGGAGGCTGAAATGTTTCCTCATTATATGTAGTATGTACTTCTATTTGTTCCTCCTTTGATTTTCCTCACTTTTCCCAGTGTCTGGACTTGATTATGCTAAATATTCAAATATAAAATAGTTTGAGGTTTTTTTCCTCTGAGTTCTACTAAATTACACAGATAATTTCTAGCAATGAATAAATTTCTAGCAATGAATAAAACATTTGTGAAACCAAATGTAATTTTTTAAATAAATGGGGTTCTTTGGCTATGTGTGTTATTTTCATCTTTTTTCCTTTTTATTGAAGTATAGCATGCATAAATAAAAGAGTACATATCTTGGGTGTGCAGTACAATGGATTTCCAAAAAGGGATCACACTCATGTAACAAGAAATATTAATATTGTCTGAATTAAGCAATATTAATATTTTGATACTATTGTAATATATTTTAAATTTTTTATTTTTAGATGCTTATTGTTGGTATATAAATTTAAAATTGTTTATTAATTTTGAAAAAAAATAGAGCATCATCTGCATCCCAGCAGTCACCCTTACTCCCCATCCCTGTCACCAGACACACAAGGGCAACTATTACTCTCATTTTAGTGCATTTAAATAATGTTTCCTGGTCTTCAATTTTATGTGAACAGAATTATGTATTATGTACTATGTTTGTATCCTGACTTTTTTTGCTCAACATATTGTTTTTGAAATCCACCCATGTTGCTGCATGTAATTGCAGTTTATTTACTTTCATTACTGGATTCCATTTCATTATAATCCTTTCCATTATTTATGGTTGTTTCCCTTTTTAGTCTATTACAAATAATGCTATGAACATACTTGTGTAATATTTTAGTGAGTGTAAGTATGGAGTTCTTTTGGATATACACCAGGGAATGGAATTACTGTGCCCTAAATTTGAGCTAATTCAGTTTTAGTATATACTGCCAAAGAGTTTTCTAAAGTGGCTCTCTCAATTTATACTCTCACCACAAAAGTATGAAGATGCTTACTAACATTTAGAATTGTCAAACTTATTTATTCATTTTAGTCTTTCTGGGAGTTTTAATTTGCATTTCCTTGATGGCATAAAATGTTAAATATATTTTCCTAAGTTTACTGTACATTTGGATATTTCTAAAAATTAAATATCTGTGTAAGAATGTTGTCCATTTTTTTACTATTGATTTGTCATTTTCACATTTAGGTATAAAATTCTTTATACATCCTTAATATTGTTCTTTTAACAGATATATACATTAGAACTATTTTAGAACTATTTTCTCTCACATTAGCTTGCTTGTGACATGTTGTGGGAAGTCAGGGACTCCGAACAGAGAGACCAACTGGAGTCAAGCTGGAGCTGCGGCAGAGGAACATAAATTGGGAAGACTTCATGGATATTTATCAGTTCCCAAATAATACTTCTATAATTTCTTATGCGTGTCTTTACTTTAATCTCTTAATCCTGTTATCTTCGTAAACTGAGGATGTATGTCACCTCAAGACCACTGTGATAATTGTGTTAACTGTACACATTGATTGTAAAATGTGTGTTTGAACAAGATGAAATCAGTGCACCTTGAAAAAGAACAGAATAACAACAATTTGGGGGGAACACTGAAGACAACCATAAGGTCTGACTGCCTGCAGGGTTGGGCAAAAAGAGCCATATTTTTTCTTGCAGAGAGCCTATAAATGGACATACAAGTAGTGAAGATACTGCTAAATTCTTTTCCTAGAAAGGAATATTAATATTAATACCCTGGGGAAGGAATGCATTCCTCCGGGGAAGTCTATAAACAGCTGCTCTGGGAATGTTTGTCTTATGTGGTTGAGATAAGGACTGAGATACGCCCTGGTCTGCTGCAGTACCCTCAGGCTTACTAGGGTGGGGAGAAACTCCACCCTCGTAAATTTGTGGTCAGACTGGTTCTCTGCTCTCGAGCCCTGTTTTCTGTTGTTTAAGATGTTTATCAAGACAATACATGCACTGCTGAACATAGACTTTTATCAGTAGTTCTGCTTTTGCCCTTTGTCCTGCTCCCTCAGAAGCATGTGATCTTTGTTAGACCCTTATTAGTATTTTTGCTTTTTGCCCTTTGAAGCATGTGATCTTTGTACGTACTCCCTGTTCTTACACCCCCTCCCCTTTAGAAACCCTTAATAAAAACTTGCTGGTCTGAGACTCAGGTGGGCATCACGGTCCTACCGATATGTGATGTCACCCTGGCAGCCCAGCTGTAAAATTCTTCTCTTTGTACTGTCTCTCTTTATTTATCACCCAGGTGACACTTACAGAAAATAGAAAGAACCTACATTGAAATATTAGGGGCAGGTTCCCCCAATAGTGACACTCTTAATTGTGTCTTTGAATTCATTTTAACTTTAGTATACACCTCTTTATCAAGTTTTCTCTTTAAATGAATATTTTCTGTTCTTATTAAAAAAAATTTGACTATCTTAAAATAGTAAGGGTATTTTTATATTTTTCTAAAAGTTTTATTATTTTTTCCACATTTAGATCTACAAATCACCTAAAGTTGATTCTTTTTTTTTTTTTTTTTTTTGAGATGCAGTCTCGTTCTTGTCACCCAGGCTAGAGTGCAATCGCACAATCTCTGCTCACTGCAACCTCCGTCTCTCAGGTTCAAGTAATTCTCCTGCCTCAGCCTCCCAAGTAGCTGGGATTACACGTGTTCACCACTACACTCAGCTAATTTTGTATTTTTAGTAGAGACAGGGTTTCACCATGCTTGCCAGGCTGGTCTCGAACTCCTGACCTCAGATGACCTGCTTGCCTTGGCCTCCCAAAGTGCTGGGATTACAGACATGAGTCACTGCACCCAGTCAGTTGATTCTAATATATGGAGTAAGGAACGAGATAAGATTCATTATTTTTCTATGTGAATATTTATTAAAACTTACACCATTTATTGAAAATACCATTTTTTCCCCACTGAATTGCAGTGTTTCCTGCAATAAATAAAGAGATCACTGACATCTAAGTGAGTCCAGTTCTAGATTTTCTCCAGTTACTTTGGTCAATGTGCTTCTCTGTATGTCAACACCACACTATTTTAATTCTTACTATAGCATTATGTAAAGTGGGCATTGATATGATAGTCCTCTGACTTCATTATTCAATATGGCCTTAGTTATTCTGTGTCCTTTGCATAAATTTCTGTACAACTTTTAGATTCAGAGTCTTAATTTTCACACACACACACACATGCATTGCACACATGCACACATATACATACACACAAATCTGGTTATTTTATTTGAAAGGCATTTTAATCTACAGATAAATTTGGAGAGAATTTATGTCTTTAAAATACTGAGTCCTTCAATCCATGCACATTAAACGTTTCTTCATCTTTAAAATTAACTTTATTGTGATATAATTTACACAATAAACTCCTTCCATTTAAAGTGTTCAGTTTGCTAAAGTTGACAGATGCATACCCATAAAACCATCACCACACTCAAGACACATAAAATTTCCTTCAGCTTCTAAAGATCCCCATATTTCTTTGTGGTTCATTCCTCCCTCAGCTTTTAGCTGCAGACAAAACTGATCTGTTTCTTGTCACAAGAAATTATTGTGTATTTGCTACATATCTGGCTTCTTTCACTCAGTATAATGATTTTGAGATTCATCTATGTTCCTGTGTTTATCAATAGTTAATTCCTTTATATTTCCTCTACTGTATAGATATAACATTGTTTATCAATTCAATTGTGGTTGTTTCCAACTTGGGGCTCCTGTAAATAAAGCATTTCTTTTAGGTAAATACATAGTAGACTCTGTAGGTCAAGTGATAGGTATGTATTTGTGTTTTTATAATATCAGTAAATAATTTTCAAAAGTGGTTATATCATTTTACATTCCAGAGGAATGTGAGAACTTCTTTACTGTTTCAGAAACTTGCTAATAACTTTAAACAAACAAGTTTTATGCTTTACCTGTAAAATTATATTTGTGTAAAATTCATGTTGTTTCCTCACTACTGTATAATTTCCCCACTATCTAAACAATTGACTATTTCCCTTAATCCTCACAAAATACTCTGATGTAGATGTTATTCCATTTTTATGTTTTGTGAAACTCATGTATGCAGTTGAGCTGAGTACCTAAATTTTTGCAGCTAGAGAGTGGTGGAATTGGAGTTTGAATCCATGTATGACTGTTAGTCTTTGGGATCTTTTATTATACCATGCCATTTTAGAAAGTACAGTCTTCAGTAAGAATAAAGATAAATGTATACAATTTTGAATAAGCATTGTAATGTTACCTAATTTCTCCCTGCTGTACTAACAGAAAGATAGCATAGTGCCTGAGAGAAGCTCAGATTCTGGGTTCACATCTTAGCTGATGTGGAGGCTAAAGCAACTCCATCTTGGATGCTAATTTGCCATGTTGGTTTCTGACTAGCCCCAGCTCCAGGAAGTCCT
>NW_012115066.1:7032915-7072143 GCF_000951035.1 Colobus angolensis palliatus | reverse complement strand
TATGACTGTTAGTCTTTGGGATCTTTTATTATACCATGCCATTTTAGAAAGTACAGTCTTCAGTAAGAATAAAGATAAATGTATACAATTTTGAATAAGCATTGTAATGTTACCTAATTTCTCCCTGCTGTACTAACAGAAAGATAGCATAGTGCCTGAGAGAAGCTCAGATTCTGGGTTCACATCTTAGCTGATGTGGAGGCTAAAGCAACTCCATCTTGGATGCTAATTTGCCATGTTGGTTTCTGACTAGCCCCAGCTCCAGGAAGTCCTCTAAGATTTCCTGTTAACCTATAGTTTTTTATCTAACAGCAGGTATTTGCCATCAATCCTGCTCTCAGGTCAAGCAACCTTGATGTTATCCTACTTCAGTAGCATCCATTCCCCCTGAGAGTAAGAGCTATAACTACTGCATAAAGCTAGAGTTTCAAGTGGTCACATTTCCCATCAAGTAGAGAGTGCTGTACAGAGAATGCTTTATGTAGAAGAAAGCCAGAGAGAAGATATCCAGTTGAGGACCTGGAGAACAATATGTAACTGCCATTGCAAGAGCACCTGAGGACAGACTTACCTCACATGTTTTTTGTTTGTTTCTGAGATAGATCAAATTAGTTTTCTGACGGTTATACTCAAAAGAGATTCACCTAATACACAGGTTCATTGTTTTTGCTGTGCAATCAACACCCCTTTCCTGAGCTTCTTCTCCTCATAGTAGTTTGTCTATCCATTTCTTCAAGGGATGCCACATTTTACTACAGATGTAGGAATTATCATTCAAAAGTTACTATTGAGAAAAAAATAAAAATTACTAATTTACTTAGTGGAAGAATATCAGGAGTTTACTTCCCAGGAATGATGAACAGTGTAAGTGTATACCAGGTCAGACAGGTGACCACCATGCTGGCAGATCAGGCAATCCTGTGTCTACAGGCCATTTCACGACCCCAGTAGACTTTCTTAAAATATTACTAATAATTGTTAATTCAGAGTGTTTTTGCTTGCATAACATATTGTTGTGGCTTTTTTACTCCCATCACTTGGCAAGCAGGAGCATTACAGCTCTTTTGCTTTGGCAGTTTGGCAAGTTCCAGGTTCTTGTTCTGCAACTGAGAGGAATAAGGTATGCAGAGAGGGTAAGACAGAATAGAATTTACTGAGTGAAAGAAAAGCTCTCAACAGTGAGAAGGGACCTGAACATGGGTAGCCATCTGTGAGGCTGAGTCTGGAGTTTTCATGGGCTTAGAATTGGGGAATACATGCTGATTGGTTTATGGGTGGTCTTGGAAGAGGCACCATTTGATTGGTTAAAAGACATCATTCAGAAAGAACCAATCAAGAGACAGTAAGACAGGATGGAAGACCTCACTCCAGTGGGTTCTTTTTTTTTTTTTTTTTAGATAGAGTCTTTCTCTGATTCCCAGGCTGGAGTACAATGGTGTGATCTCAGCTCACTGCAACCTCTGCCTCCCAGGTTCAAGAGATTATCCTGCCTCAGCCTCCCAAGTAGCTGGGATTACAGGCACCCACTACCATGCCCGTTTTGTACTTTTTAGTAAAGACGGGGTTTTGCCAAGTTGGCCAGGCTGGTCTTGAACTCCTGACCTCAAGTGACCCACCTCCCTTGGCCTCCCAAAGTGCTGGGATTACAGGTATGAGCCACACGCCTGCCCCAGTCTGTGGATTCTATCCAGGACTGGTAGCTCAGTTTTCAGACTTTAGACAGCCCTTGGCTTGAAGGTGGAGTTTCACTGGGTACCTGTCCCTGTCTGCCTAGGAATTTGCCTGTCTCCTGTCGCTATCAATATCAAGTACAAGTTTTCTTTTCCCCAATACAGCTTTATTGAGGTGTAATTAACTAATAAAATTGTAACTGCATGAGGTGATAGATGGGCTAACTTGATTGTTGTGTTCATTTCACAATATATACCAGTATCAAATAATCACATTGTACTCCTTAAGGGGGGAAGAGTACTTAAATATACAATGCAGTATTATTAATTATAGTCACTATGCATTAGATCCATGGAACATATTCTACATGTAAGTGAAAGTTTATACCCTTTTACCATCATCTCACAGTTTCCCCCACTCCCTAACCCTTGGCAACCACAGTTCTGCTTTCTGAGTTTGACATTTTAAGATTTTACATGCAAGTGAGATCATACAGTATTAGCTTTTCTCTAACTGGCTTAGTTCACTTGGCCTGCCATATTTATCCATATTCTTGCAAATGGAAGGATTTCCTTCTTGTTTAAGGCTGAATAATATTTCATTGTATACACACACCACATTCTGTTTACCCACTCATTCAGCAGCAGACACATAGACTGTTTCCATGTTTTGGCCATTGTGAATAATGCTGCAATGAACATGGGAGTGCAGATATTTATTTGAGATACTGATTACATTGCCTTTGAAGATACACCCAGAACTAGGATTGCTGGGCTGTGTTGTAGATCTTTATAATTTTTTTCAGGAGCTTTTATACTGTTTTCCACAACTCTAAACTGTTTTTCAAATGTACCAATTTACATTCCCACCAACAGCCAACAGTGTACAAGAGTTTTGTTTCCTCCACATCCTCTCCAGCACTTGTTATCTCTTATCATTTTGATAATGTCCATCCTTGCAAGTGTGAAGTGACATCTCATTGTGATTTTAATTTGCATTTCCCTGATAATTAGTGATATTAGAAACATTTCCATATACCTGTTGGCCATTTGTACATTTTCTTTACCTACTCCTTTGATCATTTTGTAATCTGAATATTTGTTGGTTTTTGCGTGTGTTTGTTTGCTACAATATTGTATAATTTTCTTATGTATTTCAGATGTTAACACATTATCAAATATATGGCTTCCAAATATTTTCTCTCATGTTACAGGTTGCCTTTTCATTTTGCTAATTGTTTCCTTTGCAGAGCAGAAGCTTTCTAGTTTGATATAATCCCATTTATTTCTTTTTATGTTGTTTGTGCTTTTGATGTTATATCCAAAAGTCATTGTCAGGATCAATGTCAAAGAGTTTTTCTCATTTTTAGGAGTTTTAAAAATTTCAGGTCATGTAATTAAGTCTGGAATCCATTTTGAATAATTTTGGGGAGAGTGATGTAAAACAGGAATCCAATCATCTTTTTTTTAATACATGGACATCCAGTTTTTCCAATATCATTTATTGAAAAATTTTACTTTCCTTAGTTTGTATTCTTGGTACCCTTCTCAAACATTAGTGACTACATACACATGGGTGTATTTCTGAACTCTATTCTGTTCCATTTGTTTATGTGTCTGTTTATATGATAGTACCATACTGATTTGATTACTATGGTTTTACAATATAGTTTGAAATTGAAAAATATGATGCCTCCATCTTTATTCTTCCTCAAGAATGCCTTGGCTATTTGGGGTCTTTTTGGTTGCATACAAATTTTAAGAATAAATTTAACCAAGGAGGTAAAAGATTTGTACTCTGAGAACTATGACATTGATAAAATAAATTGGAGAATATACAAATTAATGGAAATATATCCTGTGTTCATGGATTGTAAGACTTATTATTATTAAAAATGCCCATGCTCCCTGCTACAGTTTGGAGATATGTTCTTCCAAATCTCACATTGAAATTTGATCCCCAATGTGGGAGATAGGGCCTAATGGGAGGTGTTTGAGTCTTGAGGGTGGAATCCTAGTAAATGGCTTGGTGCCATCCTTGTGGTAATGAGTAAGATTTTGCTCTGTTAGTTCCTGTGAAATCTGGATGTTAAAATAAAATATTTTTAAAAAGGCTGATATCTCCCTGTCCACTGCTTCTTTTTTGCCATGTGATCTCTGCATATATTGGCTCTTCTCCATCTGCCATGACTGGAAGGCATTCACCAGAAGCAGATGGTAGTACCATGCTTCTACCTGCAAATCTGTGAACCAAATGAGCCTCTTTTCTTTATAAATTACTCAGCCTCACATATTTCTTTATAGCAACATGAAGTAAGAACTACCCAAAATGATCTATAGATTCACTGTAATCCTATCAAAATTCTAGCAGCATTTTCACAGAACTATCAAATACATTATCGAACATCATGTTCAAGGAAATAAATTGAAAACTTCGCCTTTCTTTGATGGAGAAGCTATATGAGACAATAATAGTATCATGTGATTCTCCATTAGACAGATCTACATTTCAAAGGGCAGGATTTATTTTCCTCTTTTTTCATTTTATTTATTGATGCAGCCTGAAAACCAAGAACAGTGATGGGAATGTACTAGTCATTCAATAAAGTTTTGTTGAGTAAAGAAATAAGTTTTCATCTCAACTCCATCAAATACTGACTGTGTTACATTGGAGAAATTATTTAATCTTTCTAAATGTGTTTTCTCCAAATGTGAGACTTGTAGTATTCCATTATAAACTGTAGGAAGATGCAAGAAGATTCTTTTAAAAACATGTGGAGTGATACCAAAATGTAACCCATAGAGAGAAACAAAAAAGAAGGTAAATATTCATAGTTTAAGATCTTAAGCAATTTTTTTTAAGAAAAGATGGCCTATGGCCAGAATTCCTATGGCCATAATAGTAAGATTTTGCAAGAACTGTGTCTCTTGACCTAATTCTCAATGAATAAAAAGATTTAGCTTATAAAACCAAAGCAGAAATGATATGCCAATGTGGAGATCTTACATATGTGAGAGTGTCAAAGTATAAGGATATTATTGGGTAAACCTTCAGAAACAATCTTCAGAAATAATTTGGTTATACTTTTAGACAATGTCTTGGCATAAATATTGCTAAGTGTTCCATCTATGTCTAATATCTTATGAATCCCATTGGAATTCAGTTCTTGTACTACAAAGAGAAAGATAATCTTTTGATTTATTGACAATCCCAAAAGCTTGTATGTTTAAGTTCATGGGACCTAATGTACTGAAGAAAGAAAATATGAATTATGATGAATCTTTTTTATCCTTCTGTATTATTATCTATATACCACAAGCAAATATTTATCAGGGAATTAACTTAGTGTCTTCCATTGTAATTATACTGTTATTCTTGCCATATGCATCCTATGCATTTTTTTTCTTTTTTTTTTTTTTGCAACTTATGTCAATTGGATAATGATACTTATAACATAACTTTATATTCAGAGGTAAGCTATTCAATTATTTGCTGAAATACATAAAGCTCACATCTAGGCTTTAGGTTTTTATTTAAAAGGGTGATACTTTATTATATTTTTCTTTGAAATCCACTTTTTCTAGTGTAAATATAGCTAATTAATTTTAACTGGTGTTAACATGGTTCATGTTTTCCAACACAAATAAATAAAGTACTTTAATATATTTATGTTTTTTTATTTAAAGAATGTTGCTTATAACCACCAAATACTTAAGTTTTGCTTTTATATCCTATCTGATAATCTGTCTTTTTTATTGGAGTGTTGAGATTATGTACATATAATGCAATTGATATGATTAGTTGTATATATCATCTTTCTATTTGTTTTCTATTTGCCTCAACTTATCTTTATTACTCTTTCTCACTGTTCTAGGATTTCATTTCATCTTGTTTGTTGACCTATTGTAATAACTCTTGTTGTTACTGTTGTTTTTTTAAAGTTAGTGGTTAAGATTTATGGTACACATCTTTATCCTAGTCTACATTCCAGTGATATGCTACTTCATGCAAAAAAAATTCTTTAGAAATGAGGCTGCTGCCCTCCAGACACCAGAATTGTAGAGAAAAGAGCAGCATGCAATCTGAAAAGCTGTAGGCATTCAATTCTAACCCATGGAAATAGCCATGTGGGCTACACCCAAGAAAGCTATGGGACAGGGCTGCCCAAGGTTTTGGAGGCGCATTCTTTGCACCAGTGTGGGATATGGAGTCAAAAGCAATTATTTTACAGCTTAAGGATTTAATGTCTGTTCCACTGTGTTTTAGACATGTATGGGCCTGTTACCCCTTTCTTTTGTCATGTCTCCATTTTGGAATGGGAACATTTACGCAATGTCTCTTCCACCATTGTTATCTTTGAAGTTAATAACTTGTTTTTCATTTTACAGGCTTATAGCCAGAAGAAACTTATCTTGAGTTTCAGATAAGACTTTGGACTTAGGACTCTGGGGTTGGTGCTAGAACAAGTTAAGAATTTTGGGGGATTGGTGGGAAGAAATTGTTATATTTTGTAGTGTGACAAAGACATGAGGTTTAGGGTACAAGGGTGGGATGCTATAGTTTGGATATTTGGCCCTCCAAACCTCCCTATTGCTGAAGGTGTACCCTAATGGAAGGTGTTTGGATCATAGAGATGGATCCCTTCTAAATGACTTGGTGCCATTCCTGCAGTAGCAGTTGAGTTCTCAATTTGTTGGTTTCCAGGTATATTACTTCCACTGAGAGTTCCCTGAGAGCGGGCTATTAAAAAGAGCCTGGCATCTTCCCCCTCTTCTGTGCTTTCTCTCTCACCACGTCATAACATACCAGATTCCCTTTGCTTTCCACCATGAATGAAAGCAGCCTAAAGCCCTCACCAGAAGCAGATGATGATGCCATGCTTCTTGTTCAGCTGCAGAACTGTGAGCTAAGTCAATGTATTTTCTTTATGAATGACCTAGCTTCAAGTAATCTTTTACAGCAACACAAAATGGACTAAAACAACACTGCTCTGCTGTCTTCTCACTTGCAAGGTTCCTGGTGGTAAGTCTGTTCTCATCATTATCTTTGCTCCTCTGTCTTTTGTGCTCTGGCTTATTGAGATAGTCCTTTTGTCACTGGTTATAAGTAATCTGATTATGATGTGTTTCTGAGTACTTTTAATCATGTTTTCTGTGCTTATGTGAATTTTCTTGAATTTTTTGGTTAGAGTTTTCATCAAAATTTAAAACTTTGGACATTATTTCTTCAAATGATTGTTATGTCCCTATTGCTCTTCTTTACTGGGGGAGGTCTCCAATTACATAGTGCTTAAAGCTTTCCGACAGCTTACTGATGGTCTTCTCAATTTTTTAGGTTGTTTTTTTCTCTGTGTTTAATTTTGGATGGGTTTCTTTGCCATGTCTTCAAGTTTACTAATCTTTTGCAAAGTTTAATTTGCCATTAATCCTATTCAGTGTTATTTCACTTCAGATATCACCAGTTTTATCTCTAGAATTTCTATTGATTCTTTAAAAAATTGTCCATGGTTCTATTTAACCTTTTGGAAAACTGAAACTCAGATGTATTAACTATTTACTATCCGTGTCTGCTAACTCTAATATCTGCATCATTACTGGGTTGCTTTTGATTTGTTGGTAATTATCCTTATTATGGTTTGTATTTTCCTGCTTACAACTAACAATTTTTAACACACTTCTGGGCATTTTTGAATTCTAGCTTGTTGAGTGCTGAAATTTTTTGTATTCCTATAAATATTCTTGAATTTTGTTCTGGGACATGGTTAAATGGCTTGGAAACCATTTGATCTTTTTATATTTGATAGGTTGAAGTACAGCAATATTGTTCTAGGGCTCATTATCTCCCATTATGGGGGCAAGAACCTTCTTAGTGCTCTACTGAATGCTCCACTAATCATGAGGCATTTTTTTTTTCCTTCTAGTGGGAAAGGCACAACCGCCAGCCATTTATGTGCACTTTAAACTATTACCACTAACCTTCAAAGAGGTTCTTTCTCCATTGTCAGGCAGTTTCTTAAATTCATATGCCAATTAGCACTCTGCTAAATATTTAAGAAATGCCTCTCAATATCTAGAACTATCTCTTCGCAGAGCTCTCTCTTCCCTGGGACTGTGCCCTGTGAACTGTGCCCTCCTCCTTTTGTCTCTCTGGACTCTTGAATTTATCTCCTCAACTCATACAATCCATCTGCTTTTTCCTGGATTTCCCCTCCCTGCAATTTGGAAAAAAACAAAAACCCATATCAAGATAGTACTATAGTAAGCTGAGACAAGAGCAGGATTTACCTCATTTGTTTTCCATCTCTGAGGAAACAATATCAGTCAATATCAACATTAATATTTGTCTCCTATACCACGTGAAAAAGTATATTTTCTCAATTAAAAAATAACTATCTCTTTACCCCAATTTATGTTACAATTACATGTCCTTTTTCTACTTTCCTCTCCAGAAAAGTCTGAAGAAGAGTTTTTTACTCATTGTCTCTATTTCCTTATTCTTCATTAAAGCTACTCCAGTCAAGCAATAGCTCAGAAAACTCTGCCTTAATGCAAGATTTTCTGGGGACTCAGTCTTTAATCTTTTCTTAAGTTCCGTTTATACTCCTTCCCATTGTGATCTCATTTAATCCCATGCCTTTAAATAATATTTATATCTTTATAATCCCAGGTTTTAAACTCTCTGCCCAGAACTGACCCTGAACTTTGGGTCAGTAACAAAAAATATCTAACTTAAAATACAATATTTTTAATTGTGTTTCTAACAGCAATCTCAAACTTAAAAATGTACATCTGATCTTTCCATTCCAAACCTCTTCATCTTTCAGTCTTTTCTATTTCAATTACAAAATAATTATTTTACCTACATAATCCTTAAACTCTAGGGTCATAGTTGACTCTCCTCTAACATATCTTCATGCAATTAGCAAATTCTGCTGACCCTATTCTTAAATTATTTCTTGAATCTGACCAATTTAGCCCTTTCTTGCTCTCAGTTTGGACAAACACACCATCATGTCCTGTCTAAATTACTATAATTACTTTCTGACTGGTCTCTGTGCCTCTATTCTTTGCTCAATTTATTCTGTTCTAAACTGAGCATCTAGAATCATCATATTCAATATATGAATAAGTCACATTTGTGGGGAAAGTCCTCCAATGATGTTTCATTGCTCTCAGAGTAAAGTCAAAGTTCTTGTTACAACCTATGAGTCATTATGCAATTTGGACCTAAACTGATTCTTTGACTTAATCTCTTGATTTTCTCATTCTTTGATTCTGCTTTAGTCACACTGGTCATCTTGTGATTTATTTTTCTTTTTTTAAAGCAGGCACTCTATCAGCGTGGGAGTTCTTAACACAAACAAAATAAGTTGCCAACATTCAGTTAATTAATTGAAAGAAGGGCTTCTATTCTGGTTGGCATGAGAACTGTTAAAAGGTCTGGGAAGTGGTCAAAGAAATAAACCTGTGCCTTGTCACAAAAAGTAGACCATTTAAAAAGACGGCAGTTTAGTGGACACAAAAACTCCCGTGACTTACTCTGCTTTCCTCCTGCTGCATCCACAGAAACAGGAACAGATCCTCTTAAGGTGACAGATCTTAAATTGATGATTTGCTAGTATCTCTGCTCAAAACTGAGTCAAAAACTGGAAAGTGCTAACCTTGCAGGTCAAAGTTTTTACATGATTTTTCTTGGAGAATACTGATTCTCCATTTTACTATAATCTTACTAAGAACGTTTGAACATCACATGTACCCCATAAATATATACAATATGTATCCATAATAATTAAAAATTTTTTAATTAAAAATAATGTCTAGGTAATGGCTAGTAAATCAATGTTTTAAAGAAGCTTATTGTATAATTTTTATGCTTATCAAGGTGTAATCCTAGCTGCACAAAAAATTTTCTGGTGATTTTTTTTTAATGCCAGTAGTCAAGAATAACCTCAGAAATTTGATTTTAAAAGGCGCAGGATTGAGAACCCACGGTCAAACATAGGTAGAGATTAATATTTCTTGAATGAATAACATTAAAATATGATTTATTATATACCTACAATTATTGACAATTTTGTTGTCTCATTCTTTTTTCTACTATCTTTGTTTTGTCACCATAGGGAAAAGATTAAGAAGCAAGTAACTCACTTTCACATTGTATTTTGGAAAGTCCTCATTAGTTATTTGCTGCAATTTTTACCCTTGTTCTGTCTTTGCTTTCTTAGGAAAACCAGAGTTATCTTTCTAGAGCACAACCAATTATATTATTTCTATATCTAATAATGTTCCCCTTTATTAATCAAGAGCCTTTTGGTTGTAAGTGACAGAAACCCAACTCAAGCCAGCTGAATTTTTTTTAAAGTTAACTATTGGCCAACATAACTAAACAGATTAGAGCTGAATGTAAGATTCCATAGAATGATATTTCTTTCTATTTTTCAGCCCTAATGTTTTCTGTTGGCTCATTTCTTAGTCATGTGCTTTCCTGTAATTCCAAAATCACTTTTTTCCCAGTTTAGCATCCTTGGTAATCTAAGCAAAATTTCTAGGATTAACCCAGATTTATCCAATTTGAGTAACGTATAGATTTATATTATAGCCAAACTATGGCCAGGGGAAAACTGATCTGATTAATCAAGCATGGACCTCTCATAAGTGTACATTTTTTTGTTTTTGAATAAAACTGTTCATATAGATTTGCTCCACTCAAGATATGTAGATTGAAAGCGACAAAGGAGTAGTTTCCCAGAAGAAAAATAGAAGATTTTTACTAGGAAAAGAAAGGGAAATCTATGGAAGACAAAATGACACGACAGAATATATTTAGAATAGTTTAATTAAAGCTTTATGCTAGTCCAAAAACCTATTACTATTTGTACCCTATTTATCTCCAAAGCCCTAAAGGCAGTACTTCCCTACCTTCACCCAATATTTCAGTCACATTGAGCCACTTGTTTCTGGAACACGCCATAGTCATTTATACACCTTCCTTTGTGTGTGGTGTTTTTTGTATTAAGAATACTAGCCAAATTTCTATTTCTCTTTCAAGTCATATATTTCAATTATCTATTGATATGTAACAAACTATTCCAAAATTTAGTGACTTTCAAGAACCATATTACTTGCTCATTAATTTGCAATTTGCTCAATACTTGGTAGAAGCATCTCCCACTTCTGCTTAATACAGTGTCAGCCAGAGTAGCACGAAAGCTGGGGACTACCAGGAAGAAGTTGACTTGGCTCATACATCCATGACTTAAGTTGTCACTGTCAAATGGGTGTTCAACTGGAGCCCATTCACAAGGACGTCTTTGTTCTACTCCATGTGGCTTGGTTTTCTCATAGAATGACAGCTAGACTTCAATGGGAAGAAGTGCAAGCTGCTTGACTTTTTAAGACTTGGAAGTCCCCAGACTTTACATCTGCTGTATACTCTTGGACAAGAAGGTTACAAGTCCAACTTACATTTATAGGGAGAGAAAATAAGCTCTCTTCTTTTTTTTTTTTTTTTTTTTTAAGCTCTCTTCTTTATATGAGGAACATCTGAGGAGCAGCCTACATATTTAAGTGGTGGTGGTGGTGTGATACGAGGTTTGTATGGCTCTTCTTTAAAGATCACCTGCTGTGGCATAACTGAAGCTTCAATATCTCAATTTTCAGTCAGGCTGTCTTTTATTTATTTATTTTTAATTAATTAATTTTTTTTAATTGAGATAGAATCTCGCTCTGTCACCCAGGCTGGAGCATAGTGGTACAATCTCAGCTCACTGCAACCTCCGCCTCCTGAGTTCAAGCAATTCTCCCACCTCAGCCTCCTGAGTAGCTGGGATTACAGGTGCATGCCACCACGTCTAGGTAATATTTTTTCTTTTTAGTAGAGACAGGGTTTTGCCATGTTGGCCAGGCTGGTCTCAAACTCCTGACCTCAAGTAATTTGCCTGCCTTGGCCTCCCAAAGTGCTGGAATTACAGGTGTGAGCCAACACGCCCAGCTGAGACTGTCTTAACCTCTCAAAATCACCAAGTAAGGTAAATTATGTTCTTGTCTTCATTCTTTTAGAAGAGTGTTTTCATAGTATGTTTGCAGATTTGTTGAGGAAGTGAATAGGCCCATTACAGAAAATGAAACAAAATATATAAATTTGGAAAGGACTTACCTAATAAACAGATTTCCCTGTTGCAGTAATCATGAGAATTTCTAGTATACTAATGTGCCTTGTGAACCTCCCAGGGATAGAATGTAAGTTGAATAAGACACAGGGAGAATTATAAAATAGAACATTTCTCAATATACTTGACTTAGAAGTCCTTATATAAAACAATTTCTGGGACAAGTATTTCATAACACATGTTTAATAAACCTGCCTTACCATTTTTACACTATAATTATTTGATTAATTATCTTAATTCCATTTGCAATCTTAACTCTGTTTGCCAGACAAACTAATTGTAACAGGTTCTAGGATGTGGAGATCTTTCGGAGGAGGACATTATTCTTCCTAATACAATAAAAATACGCAGGAACAACACAGTTTTCACATATATATATGTATATATATATATATATAGCCAAAGACAATCAAATTACATATGTAAGTGTGTGTGCATGTGTGTGTATTATATATACATATATATAAAAAACACTGTAACACTGTGACTCCCCAATCATGGGAATTTTGTTGTCTTTGTCATTTTATTTTCAACACCCATTCCAGGGCCTAACACGTAGTACACGTTTAGTAAACATTTTAAAAAGAAGAAATGAAAAAAAAGAGAGGGAGGTTGGAAGAGAGGAAAGAGAGTTTTAAAACCCTTCATTTTGTAAACACAGTCTTGATATATGCAATCTGACCATTTATGCAATGCCTAATTCATTTGTTAGAACTCAATCCTTCTGTGAAGATTCTTTAGGGAAACTTGTCTTGATTTCAGGCTGGCTAAAACTAGGCTGCTCCTGTATATTTCCATTACAGTATGAAGAATAACATCATCCTAAAAGGTTTCAACAACCTAGAATCAATTATAGTTCATGATGTGAGAAGGACTTGGCCAGATGTTGCTGACTTTGAAAATAAAAGGACAACGAACCAGGAAATGTGGGTGACGTTTAGAGTCTGGAAAAGGCAAATAAATGGATTCTCTCCTACAGCCTCCAGAAAGAAAACATTCCTACCAATACATTGATGTAAGTCTGGTGGAACCCATTTTGGATTTATTACTTCTAGAACTGTAATATAATCAATTTGTGTTGTTTTTAAGCCACTATGTTCATAGCAATGTGTTATAGCAGTCATGGAAAACAAATATATTCATGTAGAATTGCCATATTTTTAATTGACCAGTAAATGAAAATAAATTATATAGAAGCAACAATGGTACAACCCTGACTACACCATTTATTTTAATAAATAATTTTAATGAAGTATTAAATATTTTTAATAAATTATTAAATTTTAAATAAATCATTAATATTTATTAAATAATAAGTATCATTAAATTTAAAAAATTTAATAAATTCTATGTAGTATGTTAGTAAATACACAATACACAACAGTAAACCTTTTAAAAATTACTAACCTATATTAATAGAGAATCTCAGTATGGTTTTGGTCCTTTGGTAATTCATAAGAAAAGTACTACAGCAAGGCATGAATGAGTATTTGAGGACTATGAAAATTATTTAGGCTATATAATTCCAAGAAGCATTATTTTTAAGGATGCTATTCAGCATACAGAAGCACAGTAGAAAATGTTTTATAAGAAAAAATACACATTTCAGAATGTGAAAATTTTAATAAGATATAAATAATTTACTCAAAGGATATTCAATTATTTAAACTTCCTTTCTTCAAGTAGCCATTGAGTATCTACTCTGTCATGGTGTAAGATGGGGTAATATACACATAATCAATACGTGGTCTCTTAAGGTTCAGATCTTTTATTGGAGGAAATAGACAAATATTTAATAGGAGTAAATGAGGCTCTAATAATAAGTAAAAAGTAATATAAAATTTCAAATGAGAGTTTATTCAGAATTTTTAAAAAGATTTCAACAATTGAATAATATTGCACTGAACCTTCAAAGTTTTCAGATGAATATAGAAAAATAGATCCAAGGAAGGGGAGAAGACACTCACAAAAGCATTTATACCTCAGAAATGGTTGAGATATGGAAGGTAACTGGTGGCACTTGGATAGAGACTGTGTATGGCTGATGGAGGCAAGATGGAAAGGATGGAGCATATTGGAAAATTATCCTGGAAAATCATGTAGGGACTAGGAAACAATATTAAGAATGTTGTACTTCTTCTGGAAGGAAATGGAAAACAGTTAAAGAACTTTTAAGCTGACATATAATGACAAATTTGCTTCAGAGTAATTTAAAGGTGAAGACAGTTGATTGAGAGATGTTACTATTTAATGAAATGAATGAGGGAGGATAAAAGGTAGGACTAGCTTGCAGATCCCACTTGGACAGATGAGCAGCATGTGGAAACTCACATGATAAATTCTTGCCCCAAGAACTACCACAGCAACATAACAGGAAAGCTGAGAGAATCCACAGGCCCTTTGAAGAAATTGGTCACTGCTACAGGCTGAGATGCCAAAAAACTGTGAGTTGGCTTATTTTTTCAGAGGGGAGGCTGGTGGTTTGGGGCAAGCTCTCAGCCCTGGTCACCAGCTTCCTGGAAATAGACTCAGTGCTGTTTGTGGGGCACAGCAGGAATGAGATTGGCCTTTAGGACTGTGGGCTGCATGGGGGTGGGGTGGGGCCTGTGACAGAGGGCTTTCCCCCATTTCCCTGGTGACCTGTATGACACAGCAGAGGCAGCCATAATCCCCCTTGGAACATAACTCCATTGGTCTGAGAATCACATTCCCATCCCCCACAGCAGCTTCAGCAAGCCCCACCCAAGGACAGTCTGGGCTCAGACACTCCTAACCCCGCCCCCACCTGGTGACCTTTCTCTACTGGCCCTGGTAGCAAAAGACAAAGGACACAATCCCTTGAGAGCTCCATGGCCTTGCCCACCTGAGAAATCTGAATACTTAACCAGCCCACCATAGGGCAAGTTTGCTTTCTCCCTATAGTACCACAGTTGATGTACTCTTGAAAACATACGTCCTGGCTGCACCACAATCAACACAAAACTAGCACACTAAACAAAAATACAGTAAAGGACTCCAACAGAGTCCACTTCACGTCCCTGGTGCCTTCACCAGAGCAGGTGCTTCAAGCTGAAAGATCTGAAGACAGATCACATCACAGGACTCTTTGCAGATACTCCACAGTACCAGTCCAGAGCCTGGTAGCTCTGCTGGGTGGCTAGACCCAGAAGGGCAAAAACAATCACTGCAATTTGGCTCTCAGGAAGCTCCATTCCTATGGGAAGCAGGAGAGCACTCACGTCAAGGGAGCATGCCATGGGACAAAACAATCTGAACAGCAGCCCTTGAGTTCCAGATCTTCCCTCTGACATAGTCTACCCACATGAGAAGGAACCAAAAAACAATTCTGGTAATATGACAAAACAAGGTTCTTTCAACATCCCCAAAAGATCACACCAGATTACCAGCAATGAATTCAAACCAAGACGAAATCTCTGAATTGCCAGAAAAAAAATTCAGAAGGTTAATAATTAAACTAATCAAGGAGGCATCAGAGAAAAATGAAGTTCACCTTAAAAACATCAAAAACAAGACAGGCGCGGTGGCCCACGTCTGTAATCCTAGCACTTTGGGAGGCTGAGGGGGGCAGATCACGAGGTCAAGAGATTGAGACCATCCTGACCAACATGGTGAAACCCCATCTCTGCCAAAAATAGAAAAATTAGCTGGGTGTGGGGGCACACGCCTGTAGTCCCAGCTATTCAGGAGGCTGAGACAGAAGAATCGCTTGAACCTGGGAGGCAGAAGCTGCAGTAAGCCAAGATTGAGCCATTGCACTCCAGCCTGGGTGATAGAGAGAGACAAAAAAAAAAAAAAAAAAAAAAAGAAAAAAAAGAAAGAAATAAAATAAAAAACATGTTACAGGATGTGAGGATACAAGAGAAAAAATCTTCAGTGAAATAGCATAAACAAAAAACAATCACAACTTCTAGAAATGGTGATTTCCAGAAAGGGCACACTTAGAGAAATGAAAAATGCACTGAAAGTCTCAGTAATAGAATCAAACAAACAGAAGAATGACTTCAGAGCTCAAGAACAAGGCTTTCAAATTAACCCAGTCCATCAAAGACAAAGAAAAGCCTGGAAAATTTATTTGAAAGAATAACTGAGAAAAACTTCCCTGGCCTTGCTAAAGATCTACAAATTCAAATATAAGAAGCTCAAAGAACATCTGGGAACCTCATCACAAAAGGACAATCACCTAGGCACACATAGTCATCAGGTTATCTAAATGCAAGATGAAGGAAAGATTCTTTATAAAAAATTTTTTTATTTTTTTGAGATGGAGTTTCACTCATGTTGCCCAGGATGGAATGCAGTGCTGTGATCTCGGCTCACTGCAACCTTCACCTCCCAGGTTGAAGTGATTCTCCTGCCTCAGCCTCCTGAGTAGCTGGGATTACAGGCATGCACCACCACTTCTGACTTACTTTGTATTTTTAGTAGAGATAGGGTTTCTCCATGTTGATCAGGCTGGTCTCAAACTCCTGACCTCATGATCTGCTTACCTCAGCCTCCCAAAGTGCCAGGATTACAGGCGTGAGCCACTGCGCTCAGCCTGAAAGAGTCTTAACAGCTGTGAAGCAAAAGCATCAGGTAACTTATAAAGGAAAACCTACTAGAGTAACAGCAGATTTCTCAGCAGAAACCCTACAAGCTGGAAGGAATTGGGGTTCTATTTTTAGCCTCCTTAAACAAAACAATTATCAGCCAAGAATTTGTATCCAGTGAAACTAAGTTTTATAAATGAAGGAAAGATTCTGTTTTCTACAGACAAATACTGAGATGATTTACCACTACCAAGCCAGCACTACAGGAACTGCTAAAAGAAGCTTTAAGTCTTAAAACAAATCCTCAGAATACACCATAATAAAACCTCCTTAAACCATAAATCTCACAGGACCAATATAACAATAACACAATGAAAAAAAAGATTTTCAGGCAACAAATAGTACAATGAGTAGAGTAGTACCTCACATCTCAGTACTAAGGTTGAATGCAAATGGCCTTAATGATCCACTTAAAAGAATACAGAATGGCAGAATGTATAAGAATTCACCAGCCAAGTTTCTGCTGTCTTCAGGAGACTAACCTAACACATAAGGACTCACATAAACTTAAGGTAAAGGAGTTGAAAAAGATATTCCATGCAAATGGACACCAAAGCAAAGCAGGAGTAGCTATTCTTATAACAGACAAAGCAAACTTTAAAACAATGAAAGTTAAAAAAGACAAAGAGGGATATTATATAATAATAAAAGGTCTAGCCTAATAGGAAAATATCAGAATCCTAAAAATCCTAAAAAGTCTTAAATATATATATGGATCTAACACTGAGCGTCCATGTTGGTTAAACAATTACTACTAGATCTAAGAAATGAGACAACATTGTAATAATTGTGGAGGACTTCAATACTCCACTGGCAGTATTGCAAGTCAATAAATGTGATACACATAACATAAAGAGAACAAATACCACATAAATAGAACAAACATCACATGGTCATTTCAATAGATGCAGAAAGAAGCATTTGACACAATCCAGCATACCTTTATAATTAAAACCCTCAAAAAAATTGGCAAGGAGGAAACATATAAGATAATAAAAGCCATCTATGACGAGCTCACAGCCAACATTATACTGGACATGGACAGGGAAAAGTTGAAAGCATTCCCTCTGAGAACTAGAATGAGACAAGAAGGCCTGCTTTCATCACTTCTATTCAACATAATATTGGAAGTCCTACCAAGAGCAATCAGACAAAGGAAAGAAATAAAGCACATCCAAATCAGTAAAGAGGAAGTAATACTCTTGCTATTTGCAGATGATACAGTCATATACCTAGAAAACCCTAAAGACACATTCAAAAAATCTCCCAGCATTGGTAAATGATTCAGCAAAGTTTTAGGATAAAAAAATTAATGTACACAAATCAGTAGCTCTGCCATGCACCAACAGTGATCAAGCTGAGAATCAAATTAAAAATTCAACCATATTTACAATAGCTGCAAAAACAAAACTTAGGAATATACCTAAACAAAGAGGTAAAAGACCTCTACAATGAAAACTACAAAACACTGCTGAAAGAAATCACAGATGACACAAACAAATAGAAACACATCTCATGCTCATGGATGGGTAGAATCAATGTTGTGAAAATAACCATACTGCCAAAAGTAATCTACAAATTCCATGCAATTCCCATCAAAATTTCACCATCATTCTTCACAGAACTAGAAGAAAACAATTCTAAAATTCATATGGAACCAAAAAAGAGCCCACATAGCCAAAAAATAAAAATAAAAATAAAATAAAATTTAAAAAGACAGCAGAAAGAACAAATCTGGATCATCACATTACCTGACTTCAAACTATACTATAAGGCCATAATCACCAAACCAGCATGGTACTTGTATAAAAATAGGCACAAAGACCAATGGAACAAAATAGAGAACCCAGAAATAAAGCCAAATACTTACAGCCAACTAATCTTCAACAAAGCAAACAAAAACATACAGTGGGGAAACAGCACCTTATTCAACAAACGGTGCTAGGTAAATTGTCAAGCCACATGTAGAAGAATGAAACTGGATTCTCATCTCTCACCTCATACAAAAATCAACTCAAGATGGATCAAAGACATAAATCTAAGACCTGAAACTGTAAAAATTCTAGAAGATAACATTGGAAAAACCCTTCTAGACATTGCTTTAGGTAAATACATCATAACCAAGAAGCCAAAAGTAAATGCAACAAAAATAAAGATAAATAGATGGGACTTAATTAAACAAAAAATATTCTGCAGAGCAAAAGAAGTAATCAGCAGAGTTAACAGACAACCCACAGAGTGAGAGAAAATCTTCACAATCTATATTGACAAAGGACTAATATTACTGAGCAATATAAAGAAATGGAATAATGGCATTTGCAGCAACCTGGATGGAATTGGAGACTATTATTCTAAGTGAAGTAACTCAGAAATGGAAAACCAAACATTGTATGTTCTGAGTCATAATGGAGAGCTATGCTATGAGGATGCAAAGGCATAAGAATGATACAATGGACATTGGGGACTCTGAGGGAGGTGAGAAAAAAGTCTACACATTGGGTGCAGTGTACACTGCTTGGGTGATGATGGGTTTACCAAAATCTCAGAAATCACCACTAAAGAACTTATTCATGTAACCAAGCACCACCTGCTCCTCAAAAATCCAATGAAATAAAAAATTTTAAAAAATGGAATATATGTGATAAATAATATATTAAAAAATAAAATGTATCAGGATCACATGATGAAAATAGAAATAAGGAAGGTGGTGGTTGGTTGAGACCTCTCTGGAGATTAAGAAAATAGATATTGAAGAGTCAGATTCTGTAGGACTTGGTGACTAGGAAAAGCTGGAATGAAAAAACAACACTAATGGTTATAGTTTAGGCAACTGGTGAAACTATTCTTTTTTTTTTTTTTTTTTAGACAGGGTTTCACTCCTGTTGCCCAGGCTGGAGTGCAATGGTGCAATCTCAGCTCATTGCAACCTCCGCCTCCCGAGTTCAAGAAATTCTCTTGTCTCATTCCTTCCGAGCAGCTGGGATTACAAGCATGTGCCACCGCACCTGGCTACTTTTGTATTTTTAGTAAAGATGGGGTTTCTCCATGTTGGTCAAGCTAGTCTCGAACTCCTGACCTCAGGTAATCCACCTGCTTTGGCCTCCCAAACTGCTGGGATTACAGGCATGAGCCATGGAGCCCGGTCTCTCTTTCTTATTCAGATATCAGAATAAGGTAAAATATATATATATTGTTTATCATAGTTAGGATTCTTTTTCATGTCAGTAATAGAAAATGCAAATCAAATTTGTTGTATAAAATAAGGAAATGCAGAGTTTTATCAATCTGATTGCAATAAGAACTGTAAAGAGGCTTGAGGCAGTGAGTCAAATAATGTGATTCAAAAATAGTTTTTATCTTCTTTCAACTCTGCTTCCACGGCTATTCTCTTTACATTCAGAGAACTGCCTCCAACAAATATTTTTACATGTTAAATCTTGCTAAATAATGTCTTAATGATTGTTTTCTATATTCCGTAATATTTATATAGCAAAAATCATAGGTCTCAATTCCATTCATTTCTAGAACTGAAAATAAATGATTACAATTTAAAGTAAGAGCCCCCCTGAACGTATGCTTTCCAAAATTTAGAATTATACTAAAAAATAAATTTTAAAAAAATGTATTACTTTTATACTGATAAAATACACAGAACATAAAATTTACCATCTTCACTATTTTCAAGTACACAGTTCAGTGGTTTTAAATATACATGACATTGTTCAGCAATCACTAACATCAATCTCCATAACCCTTTCTTCTTGCAAAACTAAGACTCTGTACCCATTAAACTGTAACTTCCCATTTCCCTGTCCCGTCACCTCCTGGCAACCAATATTCTACTGTATTTCTATGATGTTGACTATTCTACTTCATATAAATGCAATCATGCAGTATTGGTCTTTTTGTTCCTGATTTATTTCACTTACCACTAATGTCTCCAAGATTCATCATGGTTATAGAATGTGTCGGAATTTCCTTCCTTCTTAAGGCTGAATAATTTCTTGTTGTACGTATATACTATATTTTCCTTATCCATTCTATGAATGGATACTTGGGTTGCTTTACATTTTAGCTGTAATGAATATTGCTGCTATGAATCTGGGTGTGCAAATATCTCTCTGAGAGCCTGTTTGTAATACTTTTCAGTATATACACAAAAGTGGAATTGCTGGATTGTGTGGCAATTTTATTTTATTTTTTTCGGTAGCATACTGTTTTCCATAGCAGCTATATTATTTTTATTCCCAGTGCGCAAGTTTTCAAAGTTTTTTATAACATCCTTGCCAACACTCATTTTCTGTTTTTTTATTTTTTTATTTTTTATAATAACCATTGTAATGGGTGTGTGTTGATATTTTATTGTAGTTTTGATTTGTATTTCTGTAATGATCATGAGGTTGAACATCTTTCAATTTTCATATGGATCATCTGCATATATTTAGAGAAATGTCTATTCAAGTATTTTGCTCATATTTGAATTGGATTTTGTTACTGGGTTTTAGAAGTTCTCTATATATTCTTGATTTCAATAACTTACCAGATATATGATTTGCAATATTTTGTCCAATTTAGGGTTAACTTTTCACTCCATCAATAGTGTTGTTTGGTTTTTCGATTTTTATGAAATCTACATTTGTCTACAATTTTTTGTTGTGGCCTGTGCCTTTGATGTCATATACAAGACATTACTGCCAAATCTGGTTTTGGAAAGACTTTGACGTGGATTTTCTTCTAAGAGTTTTGTAGCTCTATGTCTTATGTTTTGAACTTTGATTCATTTTAAGTTTTGCATATGGTGTTAAGGATTCGACTTCATTTTTTTGTTTTGTTTTGCATGTGAACATCCAGTTTTCCCAGCATCACTTGTTGAAAAACTGTTATTTTCTCATTGAATGTCTTGGCATTCTTGTTAAAAATCATTTGTTCATATGAGTGGAAGTTTATTTCTGGGTTTTTATTCTATTCCATTGCTCTATATGTCTTTCTTTATGCCAGTAGCACAGTATTTTAATTACTGTATCTTTGTAGTGAGTTTTGAAATAAGGAATTTTGAGTCCTCCAGCTTTGTTTTCATTTAATATTGCTGTTGCGATTCAGGGTTCCTTGAGATTCCATATAAATTTTGGATGGCCTTTTCTATTTTTGTAAAAAAAAAAAAAAAGGTCATTGGAATTGACAGAGCTTGCAGTAAATCTGTAAATTACTGAGTCATATTGACATCTTTATAATATTGTCTTCCAATTCATAAATGCAAGATACATTTCCATTTACTTATGGCTTTTTAAATTTTTTTCAGCCTTTTTCATAGTTTGAAGCTATAAGTTTTTTATCACCTTAATTCCTAAATATCTCATTCTTTTTTAAAAAACAGCTATACTGAGATATAATAATAACAGGCAATACAATTCACATACTTGATACACATAATTCAAGTTTTTAGTATATTTGCAGGGTTTTACATTTGGCCACCATGATTCACTTTTAAAATATTTTTGTCTCTCAAAAAAAAAAAAAAAAGGGAGTCATTCCCATTTCAATTCAACCCCTCTCCCAGCCTTAGGCACCCCTTGATCTACTTTCTATCTCTATTGACTTGTCTCTCTTGGACATTTAATATAAAATGATATAAGTATTTTATACTTACTATGATATGGTAAATGAGATTATTTTCACAATTTCTTTTCAGATTGTTCATTCTATATAGTGCATTGTAATACTTTGCCAAATTATTTTCATTAGTTCTAAAATTTTTGTAGAATTTTTAGGATTCTCTACATATAGAATTATATAATCTCCAAACAGACATCATTTTCTGCCTTCCTTCTCAATTTGAATGCTGCTTAAATAGTTTCTTATATTTCAATTTTTTTTCCTAATTGCTTTGGTTAAAATTTCCAGAACAATGTGGATTATAAATGGCAAAAGCGGGAATCCTGGCCTTGTTTCTGATCTTAGAGAAAAGGTCTTTATCCATCAAGTAGGATGTTTGCTGTGGGTTTTTTATATATGGCTTTTATTAAGATAAAGGAGTTTTCTTGTATTTCTAGTTTGTTGAGTGTTTTTTAATAATAAAACAGTGTTGCATTTTAACAAATGCTTTTTCTGCACCAACTGAAGTCATGTTGTGATTTTCTCTCCTTTGTTCTGTTAATATGGTGATTACATAGATAGATTAATTTTTATATGTTGAACCATCCTTGCATTCTAGAATGTATACTTCTGATAATATCATGTATAATCCTGATAACATGTTGTTGAATTTAGTTTGATAGTATTTGTTAAATATTTTTGCATTAATGTTCATAAAATGTATAGTCTGTAGTTTTATTTTCTTGTACTGCCTTTGACTGACTTTGGTTATCAGAGTAATTCTGGTCTCATAAAATGACTTTGAAATTTACCTTCTAATATTCTGAAAAAGATTGAGGATTAGCGTTAGTCCTTATTTAAATGTTTGGTAGAATTCACTAGTGAAGTCATTAGGTTTAGGGTTTTTGTGTGTGTGTGGAGATTTTTGATTACTGATTTAATCTCCTTACTGGTTATAGATTTATTTAGATTTTCTATCTCTTCATAATTTACTGATGGTAGGTTTTATAAATCTAGAATATTTTAAATTTCACCTAGGTTATCCATTTTGGGGGCATACAATTGTTTATAGTACCCTAATAATCAATTTTTTCTTAGAATTAGTAGAGTAGTAATGTTCCCACTTTCATTTCTGATTTTAGTAATTTGAATCTTCTTTTTCTTAGTTCATCTAGCTAAATATTTGTAAATTTTGACTTTTTAAAAAAGCTTTTGATTTTATTGATTTTCTTTATTGTTTTCTAGCATCTATTTCATTTATGTCTACTCTAATACTTATTATATCCTTTCCAATGCAAGCATGGATTTAGTATGTTCTTCTTTTTCTGGTTTCTTAAATTGTAAAAATTAGGTTAAGTAAAATCAAGATCTTTCTTTTTTATAATATAAGTATTTATAGCTATAAATTCACCACTAGCAGTGCTTTTGTATGTGTCATACGCTTTTGTATGTTATGTTTTCATTTTCTTCCATCTCAAGTATATTCCACTTTCTCTTTTGCTTTCTTATTGATCCATTGGATGTCTAAGAGTGTGTTGTTTAATCTCCATAAATTTGTACATTTTCCACTTTACTTTTGTTATTGATTTTTTAACTTCATCCTGTTGTGGTTGAAAACAATATTTTGTATAATTTCTATCTTATTAAATGTATTGTGACTTGACTTTTGGATTAACATATGGTCTATCCTGGGAAATTTCCCAAATGCACTTGAGAAAAATATGTACGGAAGCCCACTCCTTTGTGAGAAAATACTTCCCAAGGCCTCCAGTGGATATCTGAAACTGTACACAGATAGTACCAAACCCTTTATACTTGATATGGTTTGGCTCTGTGTCCCCATTCAAATCTCATGTTGAATTGTAATCTCAGTGTTGGAGGAGAGGCCTGGTGGGAGGTGATTAGATCATGGGGTCAGTTTCTAATAGTTTAGCATGAGCCCCCAGTGCTGAATTGTGATAGAGTTCTCACAAGATCTGATTGCTGTAAAGTATGTGGCACCTCCCCCCTCCCCCCCTCTTGTCAGTCATGTGGAAAGCATGGCTGCTTCTCCTTCCCCTTCCACCATCATTGTAAGTTTCCTGAGACCTCCTCAAAAGTGGATGCCTGTACAGCCCTCAAAACTGTGAGCCAATTAAATCCCTTTCCTCTGTAAATTACCCAGTCTCAGGTATGTATTTCTAACATTGTGAGAATGTAACTAATACGAAAATATGTACTAGAGAAGTAAAGCATTGCTATAAAGATACCTGAAAATGTGTAAGCAACTTTGGAACTGGGTAATAAGCAGAGGTTGGAACAGCTTGGAGGAATCAGAAGACAGGAAAATGAGGGAAACTTTGGAATTTCCTAGAAACTTGTTGAATGGTTGTGACCAAAATGCTAATAGTGATATGAACAGTAATGTCCAAGCTGAGGAGGTCTCAAATGGAGATCAGAAACTTATTGGGAACTAGAGTAAAAGTCACTCTTTCTGTGCTTTAGCAAAGAGACTGGCAGCATTGTGCTCCTGATCTAGAAATCTGTGAAACTTTGAACTTGAGAGAGACAATTTAGGGTATCTGGCAGAAGAAATGTATAAGGAGCAAAGTGTTAAAGATGTGGCCTGACTGCTTCTGAGAGTGAATGTTGATATTTATGAGTAAAAAGATTATCTGAAACTGGAAGTTATATTTAAAAGAGACACAGAGGATAAGAGTTTAGAAAATTTGCAGCCTGGCCATGTGGGAGAAAAGAGAAACCCACTTTCTTTTGGAGAATCGAAGCTGGCTGCAGAAATTTGTAAAAGTAAAAAGGAGCCAAATGTTAATAGCCAAGACAATGGGAAAAAATGCCTCCAGAGCATTTCAGAGACATATGTGACAGCCTCTCCAATCAAAGGCCTGAAGGCATAGGAGGGAAAAATGATTTCACAGACCAGGCCCAGGACCCCGCTGCTATGTGCAGTCTGGGGACATGATGCCCTGCATCCCAGCTGTTCCAGCTTCAGCTGTGGCTAAAAGGGCCCCAGACATGTCTCAGGCTTCTGCTCCAGAGGGTGCAAGCCATTAGAAGCCTTGATGGCTTCCACATCTTTTTAAGCCTGAGGGTGCACAGAGGGCAAGAGTTGAGGCTTGGGAGCCTCCATCAGGATTTCAGAAGATGTATGGAAATGCCTGGATGATCCCAGAGATGTCTGCTGCAGGGGCAGAGCCCTCATGGAGAACCTCTACTAGGACAGCATAGAGGGAAAATGTGGGGTTGGAGCTCCCACACAGAGTCCCTCTTGGGGCACTGCCTAGTGAAGCTGTGAGAAGAGGGCCAACATCCTCCAGACCCCAGAATGGAAGGTCCACTGACAGCTTGCATCATGCACCTTGAAAAGCTGCAAGTACTCAATGCTAGCCAGTGAAATCAGCTACGGGGGCTGTACACTGCAGAACAAAGGAGTGGAGCTCCTCAATGCCTTGGAAGCCCGTGTTTTGCATCAGTGCAGCCTGGATGTGAGACATGGAGTCAAAGGGGAATATTCTGAAGCTTTAAAATATAATAACTGCGCTGCTGGAATGTGGACTTCTATGGGGCCTGTAGCCACTTTGTTTTGGCCAGTTTCTCCCATTTGGAATTGGAACATTTAACCAATGCCTGTACCCTCATGATATCTTGGAAGCAACTAACTTATTTTTATTTTACAGGCTCATAGGCAGAAGGGATTTATCTTGTATCAGATGAGCCTTTGGACATGGACTTTTATGTTAATGCTGGAATGAGTTAAGACTTTAGGGAACTGTTGGGAAGGCATGATAGATTTTGAAATGTGAGAAGGACATAAGATTTGGGAGGGGCCGGGGTGGAATAATGTACTTTGGGTCTGTGTCCTCACCCACGTCTCATGTTGAGTTGTAATCCCTAGTGTTGGAGGTGGAGCCTGGTGGGAGGTAAGCAGATCATGAGGTTTGTTGCTAATGGCTTAGCACCATCCCCCTCGTCCTGTCTTGTTACAGAGTTCTCATGAGATCTGGTTATTTAAAAGTGATAAAAGTATATGGTACCTTTCCCTTATGTCTCTCTCTCTCTCTCTCCTGCCATCATGAGAAGATTTTTGCTTCCCCTTCATCTTCTGTCATGATTGTAAGTCTCCTGAGGCTTCCTGTTAAGCCTGCAGAACTGGGAGTCAATAAACCCTCTTTTTTTCATAAATTACCCAATCTCAGGTCGTTTGTAGCAATGTGAAAATGAACTAACAGAGAACAAAACAGTAGCTCTTTCTAAAGTAATTCAACAGGGATTAACTTTTTGAATTTGAATACCTTGTAACAAATAAAACAAGTAAATAGTCACATATATACATAATTATTAAATAAAATCACTTGAATAAAAAAAGCAAGGGTTATGAAAAGACTATTCATAGAGAATGCTGAAATGTCATTTTAGTTTGATTGTACTGCTACAACAAAATACCCGAGGCTGGGTAATGTATAAAGAACAGAAATTTATTTTCTCAAATTCCTGGAGTGTTGGAAGGCCAATATCACCATGCCAGGAGACTTGGTGTCTGGTGAGGAAAACTTCTTGCTGCTTCCACATATGGTGAGAGGGATGGAGGGGCAAAAAAGGGCAAGTTAGTTCCCTGGAACCCTACTAGAAGGAGCACTCATCTATTTATGAAGGTGGAAGCTCTCATGATCTTATCACCTCCTAGAGTACCCAATTCTTAATACTATTGCATTGGGGATTAAATTTTAACATGAAATTTCAGGGACAGTGATATAGTTTGAATGTGTGTCTCCACCCATATCTCATATTGAAATGTAATTCCCAGTGTTGGAAGTGGGTCCTGGTGGGAAATGATTGGATGATGGGTACAAATTTCTCATGAATGGTTTAGCAGCATCCCTCTTGGTACTCTCCTAATGATAATGTGTTATTGTGAGATCTGCTCATTTTAAAATGTGTAGCAACCCCTACACCTTTCTCTCTCTTGCTCCTGCTCTGGCTGTATGATGTGCCTGCTGCCCCTTCACCCTCCATCATGACTAAGTTTCCTGAGGCCTCCCCAGAAGCCAAGTGAATGCCAGCATCATGCTTCCTGTACAGACTGCAGAACTATGAGCCAATTAAATCTCTTTTCTTTATAAATTACCCAGTCTCAGGTATTTCTTTACAGCAATGTGAGGACAAACTAACATAGACAAACACTCAAAATATAGCATTCATTAATCATATAAAAAATTGTTCTACTTCACTGGTCTAGGAATTATAAACATGAGACAAACATAAATGAAATATACAAAATGACCCATTTTATATCCATTAGCTAAGCAAAAATAAAATTTGACAGTAGAATGTAGTTTTTGTTTTCTTTTTTTTTTTTTTTTCTGAGACGGAGTCTCGCTCTGTCGCCCAGGCTGGAGTGCAGTGGCATCATCTCAGCTCACTGCAACCTCTTCCTCCTGGGTTCAAGCCATTCTCCTGCCTGAGCCTCCCACATAATCACAAAACTTAATTAAACTGGTAATCTGTAAACTCTATGAATGGCAATTGTACTTGATTACATAGTATAGAAATTTTCTAACACATACAATATTTCTGTCTCAGGATATTTGGGGCAGCATTGTGTTAATAGTAATACAGTAAAAATGGCCAAATTGCTAAATACGGGGAGAATAGAAATTAAATGTGATATATTTGTATAATTCAATACTTCATATCAATTAAAAGAAATGAACTAGATTTCTTGAGTCATAGGTAGACTTGAAAACAAATGTTGAGGAAAATAGGCAATTTAAAGAATGAGACATAATATAATGTATATGTGAATTTAAAGATAATACTAGACACAAATCTATATAAATAAGTGTGTCTATTTACCTATCATGTATACATGAATTTAAAGATAATACTATTTACAAATCTATATAAATGGGTTTGTCTATCTATTTACCTACTAGGAATCTTTACACGTTCATAAATCTATTCATCTTTCAATCAACCCATTGCTATATTCATCCATCTAAAATATTTTTAAATGGGCTAGAATAATACACATTAAATTTATGAACATAGTTGCTTGGGGATGGGAATGCAGTTTGCTGAGATGGAACTGGAAAGTAAATTCAACTTCATTTGTAATGTATATGCTTTTATGATTAAAAAATAGACAAAGCAAATTTCACAAAATACTATTATTTATTTTAGGTGGTACATATAGTTACACATTATACTATCCATGCAATTTTTTTATTTTAATCTTCTAACTTTTATGAAAATACTCCAAATGAAAGAATTTAACATATGTAATGATGAATTTTCAGCCCTTTAAACCTGAATATATCTTTATTGACTAGAGCAGTCAAATATGGTCATCCATGTGCAACATCTGTAATGTGCTGAGAAACAATTCATAAGGGAATGAAACTGGCATTTTTCCAGAGTACCCAGATCTATGCAAACCTCACCCTGTTAATTACTTCTGCTGTGAGAGAGTTGGTTCCCAGAGATGAAGTAATTATGAAAAATCAGAAATAAAGGAGAACCCAAGAGACTGTCCTAAAAGAGCCTGTCATCGGAAGGATGAAGAAACTGAGGTTCATGCAGAAGAAGCAACTTGGCAAAAATTACACATTCTCATTATTGGCAGTAAGTTTTCTTGACTTCTAATTGTACACACTATGTAGAATACAGGTGCTCTTTATGGGAACCTAAATTACTTTTTCCTGTTTCAATGACTTTTGCTTCTGGGTAAAAGCAATGAAGTCAGAAACACTACCAATTAGTCATTCCATAATCTGCCCTGAGCCAAGTAGCGGGGTAGAGCACATTTGACAGTGATTTACCCCAAGGTCTAGGTTGCCATCTCTCAGCTGTCAGGTCAACTCATGGGAGCCCCCTCCTTCCTATGTCCCCATTCTGGCTGTGCTTCCTGTGGCTTTGGCTTCCCTCTGATTTCAGGAAGACAAAAAGAGGGTAAACTTCCTTCTTGAAAGTTGCAATTTTGCAGGTTGGAGGCTAGAAAGGTTCTTCTTAATAAATGCCAGAATTAATTAAGAGAAGGTCAAGAGGGTTTAACTACCTAGTGCTCTGGAAGGACAACAGGTCACACATGAGTGACTGTTATTGATTAAGCATTTTGATTGCCTGCTTAGATAGTTAATCAATACCAAAGAGTTAGACTCTTCAAAATATTAAACAAATTGAAGACAAGGATTTTAGCTTAGAGACTGAATTTTTAATGTTCAATAAATTTGGGAGGAAATTTCTGTGCATCCAGGTGAATTTCAGTGGAATAAGCAAAGGTGGAATGATGGATTATTGAGCTGCTTGGAAAGCAATAGTTGCTGCCTGTGGCTCTTGTAATTCACTCTGGAAAGATGCGTCTTGAGGCTTGTGGTAAGAGTAGATCAGATGTAATGAGTATATTTTTCAGTATCAGAAAGTAAGGGACATTTTTCTTTCAATTAAGGATAGAAAAAGCAACTCCTTATTGGAGAATCTATTTCAAATGTTAAAGGAAAGTGGTGACAATTTGTTTTTTTCATTGTATAACTGAAAATAGCCAAACAGTACAAAAGCAAGATTTTCAAGATGTCTAAAAGAGAGGCCGTGGCAGAACTAAAGGATCATGCCATTTCTTCCCCTAGAGGCAAGAACTAGTGTTTATATGATACTTAGTAGGGGCCAGGAAATGCTGATTCATTTGATTCTCATAATAACCCTCTAAAGCAGATATTAATGTTATCCTCATTATATAGATTATATCATTATATCAATGCCTAATGTCACTCAGGTGTTAATAGCATAGCTATTATTTGAATTGAGGAAGTCTGTATTCCCTACCACTAGAATAAAATTTTTCAAACATAAACGTACATTGAAATTATGTGGAGAACTTGTTAAAACAGACTGCTGGGTCCCACTTCTAGAGCTTCTGATTTAGTAGGGCTTGAGTCGGATCCAAGAATTTGAAATCTAACAAGATCTGAATTAATGCAGATACAGCTGGCCTACGATTCTACTGCCTTTGGTTATTGCACTTAATAGAACTTGGTATGTCACTATTTTCCTACCTAGGATTCTGCAGCACTCATGCTGCAAATGGCACCACAGAAGTGTGATTATTAGACTGTCAGTTCCTTAGGGTCATAATTAATCACCCAACCACAAAACCACAGATATGTCAAACTTTTTGATCAATAGACTAGGTTAAAAAAAAAAAAAATACAAGTATACTAATGAAAGGGTAAGTGTACCATGTATTTTATTATGTTTTAAGTTTAAATATGACAAACACTGTAACTAATGCAAATCATTCATGAATTGAGTTATGAATATAGCTGTGTACCATTTTATATCATTTGATGCTAGTGGCCCTATTCCCAATTATTTGGTGATGGTTCATCATGTATATTTTTATACCCCTAAGCTGTTTCTTTTGACTAGAAAACTCCCTCATTTCTTACTGACAAATAGGCATAATACTCAACCTTCAAGGTCCCACTCAATCTCCACTGTAAAGTGTGAAGTTTCCTAGTTTAAAATGAATGTGAATTGATAGATCACTGTTCCCTGTACTAGATTATAGCAAAAACAGGCTGAACTCCAAGTCAGTAGCTTGAAATCATCAGAACATGAGCTTTGTTAATTCCTCTTGTCATATCAAGATGTCTTCATCTCTATCACTGTCCTTTTCCTATGTTTACTAACTTTTTCACTGACCTTAGGTAATGAGTAGCTTGAGTTTAGGAAACAGAATAAAGGAAATAAATGTATAACTGAGGTCTTGACTTTTGTGACATTCTAGGAAACAGTCTATATCAGCTTATCAAGGTACTCTAAATTTTCATGAAGTAATTTTCCAGAATTTCAACTAACAGAAAGGCCTCACAGCCTTTGAAGCACAAAAACTTGAAAATGATATTCAGTCTAGCAAATTAAAGCCCTTGAAATGTGTAAAACCCAACCATTCTTTAGTAGAGTTTGCTTTATCCTGGAATTCTCCATGACCCCATTCTTATAGCCTTACAGACACACCACCTAGCTTTGGAAGTTAAAATCAAGTAAACATGAGGGCAACTTCTCAATCTTATGCAAAACAATGAATGCTGACAATCTTGCTGTTTTACTCTTATTCAGACAATGAAGGGGAAAGTGAATTCCTCAAGACCGTTCTTCCTTCTTTCTAAGGCGCCTATGATGCTTTGGTGTTGATAGAACTTAGGGTCAAAATCAGAAAGAAATTAGCTACCTCTATACTGTCTGGAATGCAAGTTAGTCTTTCTTGTGTTTTGCAGTTAAAAAGGGAATTAGTAATGAAATACTTGAAATTCAGAGAGCATGAGGTGCCATAGAATCAGTACCTGTCATGATAAGTATTAACCATGTGAACACAAAATGTGGGTTTTACAGGGGACACTTGAAGCTTCAAGTTCTTGAGAAATCAGAGAAGTGGCAGATCCAAGACGCCAAGTTAGGTTTCATATTCCAGATTCTATGCATATAGATCTCCTTATTGGATGCTTCACATTGCCTGACTTCAAAATACACTACAAATCTATAGACAAAAAACATCATGGCATTGCTATAAACACAGACACATAGACAAATGGAACAGAACAGAATATCCAGAAATAAATCTACATATTTATAGCCAACTGATTTTCAGCAAAAGAAAGGACACCCTCTTCAATAAATGGTGTTGTGAAAACTGGATATTCATATACACAAGAATACAACCAGACCCCTATCATTTGCTATATAGAAAAAAATCAAATCAAAGGGGATTAATGACTTAAATGTGAGACCCCAGACTATAAAACTACCAGAATAAAACATAGGAGAAACACTTCAGGTCATTGGTCTAGGCAAAAATTATATAGATAAGACTTCAAAAGCTTAGACAACAAAAACAAAAATAGAAAAGTGGGATTAATAGTAAATGAAAAAGCTTCTGCACAGCAAATGAAACAATCAACAGAGTAAAGACACAGCTTGAAAATGGGAGAAAATATTTGATACTATTTATCCAATAAGTGACTAATGTCCAGAATATATGAGGAACTCAAATAACTCAACAGCATAAAACAAATAATTTGACTGAAAATGGACACAGGATTTCTCAAAGGGAGACATAAATGGCCAACATGTCAATCAAAAAATGTTCAACATCATCAGGAAAATGCAAATCAAAACCATAGTGACACGTCATCTTACTCCAGTTAGAAGGGCTGTCATCAAAAATTAAAAAAAAGCAAGCACTGGTGAGGATGTGAAGGAAAGGAAACATTTATACACTGTAGTTGGGAATGTAAATTAGTGCAGCTACTTTGGAAAACAGAATGAAGGTCTCACAGAAGACTAAAAATAAAACTACCATGGTATCCAGCAATCCTGCCACTGGGTATTTATTCAAAGGAAATGAAATCACTATATTAAAGGGATACCTGCACTACCACGTTTATCACAGCACTATTCATAATAGCCAAGGTTAAGAATCAATCTAAATATTCATCAACAGATGAACAGATGAAGAAAATATGGTATGTATTGTGAAAGGAAAATAAAGCTTGGGGCCCCCAAATCACTAAGCTAAAGAAAGTAGTCAAGCTGGGAACTGCTTAAGGCAAACATGCCTTCTATTCAAAGTTATCCCTCTTCTCACTGAGATAAATGCATATCTGCCTCATTTGGAGAGGATAATCAGAAACTCAAAGAATGAAATATTATGTGTCCCTACGACCTGGAAACCCCTTCCCAACTTCGAGGTGTCTCGCCTTCACCTTGAGTTGTCTCACTTTTCCAGTTGAACCAATGTATGTCTTACACATATTGATTGATGTCTCATGTCTTCCTAAAATGTTAAAAATCAAGCTGTGCCCTACCACATTGGGCACATGTCATTAGGACCTCCTGAGGCAGTGTCACAGGTGCAGGTCCTGAACCTTGGCAAAATAAAACTTTCTAAATTAACTGAGACCTGACTCATATTTCCAGGGTTCACAATATGGACAATGGAATAGTATTCAGCCATTTAAGAAAACAATGAAAGTATGTCATTTACAGCAACATAATGAGCCTGGAGGACATTATGTTAAGTGAAGTACATCTGGCTCAGTAAGATAAGTACCACATGTTCTCACTCATATGTGAGAGCTGAGAAAAAAAAAAGTTGTACTTACAGAAGTAGAATGAAGACTTGTGGTTATTTGAGGCTGGGAAATTCAGGGGGAAGGAAAAGATAGAAATATGCTTTTTATAGACACAAAGTTACAGCTCATGGGACGAATAAATCCTAGTGTCTTGTACTGCTGTACAATGATTATATTCAATAATAATTTAGTGTATATTTCCTTTTTTTGAGACAATTTCACTCTTGTTGCCCAGGCTGCAGTGCAGTGGCACAATCTCAGCTCACTGCAACCTCCACCTTCCGATTTCAAGTGATTCTCCTGCCTCAGCCTCCCAAGTAGCTGGGATTATAGGTGCCCACCACCACGCCCAGCTAATTTTTGTATTTTTAGTAGTTATGGGGTTTCTCATGTTGGCCAGGCTGATCTTGAACTCCTGACCTCATAATCTGCCCTCCTCGGCCTCCCAAAGTGCTAGGATTACAGGCATGAGCCACCACACCTGGTCTAGTGTATATTTTCAAAAAGTTAAAAGAGGATTTTGAGTGTTCACAACACAAAGAAGTGATATTTAAGTGATAGATATGCTAATTACCCTAATTTGATCATTAGTGTATACATGTATAGAAATATCACTCTATTCCATATATATGTGCAATTATTACAAGTCATTTGAAAATAATAAAGTTATGTAAAAAAATGTAATGAAAAAGCAACACCAGTGAAACTAGTAGGCCTTACAAAACCTAAAAAGTTAGCACCAGGTGGCCCTAGATAGGGTCCCACCCTGCCTAGATAGGGTCCCACCCTGCCTCGATAGTGTTCCACCCTGATAGGGTCCCACCCTGCCAATTCCGGGAAACAACCTCATGAGGTCCCACCCTGCCAATTCCAGGGGTCTCACCCTGCCTCGAAGTTCCCGGAATTATCAACTCCAGGAAAGAACCTCATAAGGTCCTGCTCTAACCAATTAAACCAAGACCCCTTGCTCAGGCTATAGCTAGACCCAATCATTTTATGCCTTAAGCTTTGTTTGAATTTCGCGCCATAAGCTGTGTTTGAACTTGTGTTAGCCTATATAAACAGCCTGTAACAAGCAGTCGGGGTCCCAGGACCAACTTAGAGCTTGGGACCCTAGCGCGCTAGTAATAAATAACTCTCTGCTGTGAACTTCGTGTCGGTGATCCTTCGCGACGACCCCTGCCCAGGAGGGAATCGAGAGTTCGGTTCCAACACCAGCAACAACAAAATGAAAGTCTACGGCAAAAATCATACACATTGTGCTGTGCACATTATATTAACCTCAGAATATTACTAATGTTTTTAGAGATAGTCTTTATTAGCCCATTTTTATGCTGCTGATAGACCCAAACATGGGAAAAAAATAGATTTAATGAACTCACAGTTTCATGTGGCTGGGGAGGCCTCACGGTCATGGTGGAAGAGAAAGGCTCTTCTTACATGGTGGCAGCAAGAGGGAATGAAGCAGCAGTGAAAGTGGAAATCCCCTTAATAAAACCATCAGGAGGTATGTTCCAAGATGGCTGAATAGGAACAGCTGTGTTCTGCAGCTCCTAGTGTGATCAACTCAGAAGACAGGTGATTTCTGCATTTCCAACTGAGGTACATGGTTCATCTCATTGGGACTGGTTGGACAGTGGGTGCAGCCCATGGAGGGTGAGCAGAAGCAGGGTGGGGTGTTGCCTAGCCCAGGAAGTGCAAGGGGTTGGGGGATTTTTCTTTCCTAGCCAAAGGAAGCCATGACAGACTGTACCTGGAAAAACAGGACACTTCTGCCCAAATTCTGTGCTTTTCCCAAGGTCTTAGAAACTGGCAGACAAGGAGATTCTCTCCTGTGCTTGGCTTGGCAGGTCCCATGCCCATGGAGCCTTGCTCACTGCTAGCACAGCAGTCTGAGATGGAACTGCAAAGTAGCAGCCTGGCTGGGGGAGGGGCGTCCACCATTGTTGAGGTGTGAGTACATAAACAAAGCTACGGGGAAGCTTGAACTGGGCACAGCCCACCACAGCTCAGCAAGGCCTACTGCCTCTGTAGATTCCACCTCTGTGGGCAGGGCATAGCTGAACAAAAGGCAGCAGAAAACTTCTGCAGAGAACTTAAACAGCCCTGTCTGACAGCTCTAGAGAGAGCAGCAGTTCTCTCAGCATGGCATTTGACCTCTGAGAACGGACACACTGCCTCCTCAAGTAGGTCCCTGACCCCGATATAACCTAACTGGGAGGTACCTCCCAGTAGTGGCCGACAGACACCTCATATAGGCAGGTGCCCCTCAGGGAGGGAGCTTCCAGAAGAAGGATCAGGCAGCAATATTTGGTGTTCTGCAGCCTCCGCTGGTGATATCGAGGCAAACAGGGTCTGCAGTGGACCTCCGGAAAACTCCGAAGACCTGAAACTGAGGGACCTGACTGTTAGAAGGAAAACTAACCAACAGAAAGGAGTAGCATCAACATCAACAAAAAGGACATCTACACCAAAACCCCATCTGTAGGTCATCAACATCAAATACCAAAGGTAGATAAAACCACAAAGATAGGGAGAAACCAGAGCAGAAATGCTGACAATTCTACAAACCAGAGCACCTCTTCTCCTCCAAAGGATCGCAGCTCCTCACCAGCAATGGAACAAAGCTGGATGGAGAATGACTTTGACGAGTTGACAGAAGTAGGCTTCAGAAGGTCAGTAATAACAAACTTTTCTGAGCTAAAGGAACATGTTCTAGCCCATCACAAGGAAGCTAAAAACATTGAAAAAATGTTAGATGAATGGCTAACTAGAATAAACAGTACAGAGATGACCTTTAATGACCAGATGGAGCTGAAAACCATGGCACGAGAACTTCATGACGCACACACAAATTTCAATAGCCGATTTGATCAAGTGTAAGAAAGGGTATCAGTGATTGAAGATCAAATGAACAAAATAAAGTGAGAACACAAGGTTAGAGGAAAAAAACAGTAAAAAGAAACAAAGCCTCCAAGAAATATGTGACTCCATGAAAAGACCAAATCTACATTTGATAGGTGTACCTGAAAGTGACAGGGAAAATGGAACCAAGTTGGAAAACACTCTTAAGGATATTATCCAGAACTTCCCCAACCTAGCAAGGCAGGCCAACTTTCAAATTCAGGAAATACAGAGAACACCACAAAGATACTCCTCGAATAGAGCAACTCCAAGACACATAATTGTCAGATTTGCCAAGGTTGAAATTAAGGAAAAAATGTTAAGGGCAGCCAGAGAGAAAGGTCGGGTTACCCACAAAGGGAAGCCCATCAGAATAACAGTGGATCTCTTGGCAGAAGCCCTACAAGTCAGAAGAGAGTGGGGGCCAACATTCACCATTCTTAAAAAAAGAATTTTCAACCCAGAATTTCATAGCCAGCCAAGCTAAGCTTCATAAGTGGAGGAGAAATAAAATTCTTTACAGACAAGCAAATGCTGAAAGATTTTGTCACCACCAGGCCTGCCTTGTAAGAGCTCCTGAAGGAAGCACTAAACATGAAAAGGAACAACCAGTACCAGCCACTGAAAAAACATGCCAAATTGTAAAGAACATTGATGCTATGAAGAAACTGCATCAATTAATGGCCAAAATAACCAGCTAATATCATAATGACAGGATGAAATTCACACATAACAATATTAAGCTTAAATGTAAATGGGCTAAATGCCCCAATTAAAATACACAGATTAGCAAATTGGATTAAGAGTCAAGATCCATCAGTGTGCTGTATTCAGGAGACCCGTCTCATGGGCAGAGACACATATAGGCTCAAAATGAAGGGATGGAGGAAGATCTAACAAGCAAATGGAAAGCAGAAAAAAAAATAAAATAAAATAACAGGGGTTGCAATCCTAGTCTCTGATAAAACAGACTTTAAACCAACAAAGATCAAAAGAGACAAAGAAGACCATTACATAATGGTAAATGGATCAATTCAACAAGAAGAGCTAACTATCCTAAATATATATGCACCTAATACAGGAGCACCCAGATTTATAAAGCAAGTCCTGAGAGACCTACAAAGAGACTTAGACTCCTACACAATAATAATGGGAGATTTTATCACCCCACTGTCAATATTAGACAGATCAATGAGACAGAAGGTTAACAAGGATATCCAGGACTTGAACTCAGCTCTGCATCAAGCAGACATAATAGACATCTACAGAACTCTCCACCCCAAATCAACAGAATATACATTCTTCTCAGCACCACATCACACTTATTCTAAAATTGACCACATAATTGGAAGTAAAGCACTCCTCAGCAAATGTAAAAGAACAGAAATTATAACAAACTGTCTCTCAGACCACAGTGCAATCAAACTAGAACTCAGGACTAAGAAACTCAATCAAAACCACTCAACTACATGGAAACTGAACAACATGCTCCTGAATGACTACTGGGTACATAACGAAATGAAGGCAGAAATAAAGATGTTCTTTGAAACCATTGAGAACAAAGACACAATGTACCAGAATTTCTGGGACACATTTAAAGCAGTGTGTAGAGGGAAATTTATAGCACTGAATGCCCACAAGAGAAAGTAGGAATGACCTAAAATTGACACCCTAACATCAATTAAAAGAACTAGACGAATCAAAAGCAAACAAATTCAAAAGCTAGCAGAAAGCAAGAAATAACGAAGATCAGAGCAGAACTGAAATAGAGACACAAAAAACCCTTCAAAAAAGTAATGAATCCAGGAGCTGCTTTTTGAAAAGTTCAACAAAATTGATAGACTGATAGCAAGACTAATAAAGAAGAAAAGAGAGAAGAATCAAATAGATGCAATAAAAACTGATAAAGGAGATATCACCACCGATCCCACAGAAATACGAACTACCATCAGAGAATACTATAAACACCTCTATGCAAATAAACTAGAAAATCTGGAAGAAATGGATACATTTCTAGACACATACACCCTCCCAAGACTAAACCAGGAAGAAGTTGAATCTCTGCATAGAACAAGAACAGGCTCTGAAATTGAGGCAATAATTAATAGCCTACCAACCAAAAAAACCATCCAGGACCAAATGGATTCACAGCTGAATTCTACCAGATGTACAAAGAGGAGCTGGTACCATTCCTTCTGAAACTATTCCAATCAATAGAAAAAGAAGGCATCCTCCTTAACTCATTTTATGAGACCAGGATTATTCTGATACCAAAGCCTGGCAGAGACACAACAAAAAAAGAGAATTTTAAAACAATATTCCTGATAAACATCAATGCAAAAATCCTCAACAAAATACTGGAAAACTGAATCCAGCAGCACATCAAAAAGCTTATACACCATGATCATTGGCTATCCCCAGGATGCAAGGTTGGTTCAACATATGCAAATCTATAAACGTAATACATCACATACACAGAACCAACGACAAAAGCCACATGATTATCTCAATAGATGCAGAAAAGGCTGTCGCCAAAATTTAACAGCCCCTCATTGTAAAAACTCTCAATAAACTAGGTATTGATGGAACGTATCTCAAAATAATAAGTTATTTTTGACAAACCCACAGCCAATATCATACTGAATGGGCAAAAACTAGAAGCATCCCCTTTGAAAACCAGCACAAGACAAGGATGCCCTCTCTCACCATGACTCCTATTCAACATAGTGTTGGAAGTTCTGGCCAGAGCAATCAGGCAAGAGAAAGAAATGAAGGGTATTCAATTAGGAAAAGAGGAGGTCAAATTTGTCCCTGTTTGCAGAAGACATGACTGTATAGTTAGAAAACCTCATTGTTTCAGCCCAAAATAATTTTAAGCTGGTAAGCAACTTCAGCAAAGTCTCAGGATACAAAATCAATGTGCAAAAATCACATGCATTCCTACACACCAATAACAGACAAACAGAGAGCCAAATCATAAGTGAACTGCCATTTGCTATTGCTACAAAGTGAATGAAATACCTAGGAATCCAACTTACAAGGGATGTGAAGGACCTCTTCAAGAAGACCTACAAACCACTGCTCAATGAATTAAAAGAGGACACAAACAAATGGAAGAACATGCCATGCTCATGGATAGGAAGAATCAATATCGTGAAAA
>NW_012115066.1:7024869-7032724 GCF_000951035.1 Colobus angolensis palliatus | reverse complement strand
TAGAAAGCTGAAACTGGATCCCTTCCTTACATCTATACACACACACACCAATGGAACAGAACAGAGGCCTCAGAAATAACACCACACATCTACAACCATCTGATCTTTGACAAACCTGACAACAAGGAGAAATGGGGAAAGGATTCCCTATTTAATAAATGGTGCTGGGAAAATTGGCTAGCCATATGTAGAAAGCTGAAACTGGATCCCTTCCTTACATCTTATACAAAAATTAACTTGGGATGGATTAAAGACTTAAATATTAGCCCTAATAGCAGAAAAAAACCCTGGAAGAAAACCCAGGCAATACCATTCAGGACATAGGCATGGACAAGGACTTCATGACTAAAATACCAAAAGCAATAACAACAAAAGCCAAAATAGACAAATGGGATCTAATTATACTAAAGAACTTCTGCACAGCAAAAGAAACTACCATCAGAGTTAACAGGCAACCTACAGAATGGGAGAAAATTTTTGCAATCTACCCATCTGACAAAGATCTAATATCCAGAATCTACAAAGAACTCAAACAAATTTACAAGAATAAAACAACCCCATCAAAACGTGGGCAAAGGATATGAACAGACACTTCTCTAAAGGCGATATTTATACCAGCAAGAGACACATGAAAAAATGGTAATCATCACTGGTTATCAGAGGCAAAGCAAAACCACAATGAGATACCATCTCATGCCAGTTAGAATGGCAATCATTAAAAAGTCAGGAAACAACCAATGCTAGAGAAGATGTGGAGACATAGGAATGTTTTTACACTGTTAGTGGGAGTGTAAATTAGTTCAACCATTGTGGAAGATAGTGTGGTGATTCTTCAAGGATCTAGAACTAGAAATACTATTTGACCCAGCAATCCCATTACTGGGTATATACCCAAAGGATTATAAATCATGCTACTATTAAGATGCATGCACACGTATGTTTTTTGTGGCACTATTCACAATAGTAAAGACTTGGAACCAACCCAAATGTCCATCAATGATTGACTGGATTAAGAAAATGTGGCACATATACACCATGGAATACTATGCAGCCACAAAAAAGGATGAGTTCATGTCCTTTGTAGGGACATGGATGAAGCTGGAAACCAACCATCATTCTCAGCAAACAATCACAAAGACAGAAAACCAAACACTGTATGTTTTCACTTATAGCTAGGAATTGAACAATGAGAACATTTGGACACCTGGTGGGGAACATCACACACCAGGGTCTGTCAGGGAGTGGGGGCCTGGGGGAGGGATAGCATTAGGAGAAATACCTAATGTAAGTGATGAATTGATGGATGCAGCAAACCAACCTGGCACATGTATACCTATGTATCAAACCTGCATGTTGTGCACATGTACCCTAGAACTTAGAGTATAATAAAAATAAATCCATAAAATTAAAAAACAAAATAAAACCATCAGATCTCGTGAGACTTATTCACTACCATGAGAATGGAATGAGGGAAACTGGCCCCATGATTCAATTATCTCCTACAGAGTCCTTCCTATAACACATGGCAATTATGGGAGTGCCATTCAAGATGAGATTTGGGTGGGGACACAGAGCCAAACTATATCATGGTCCCTGTACTTAGATAACTTTATGAAAAAGTTATATCCAGTCATCTCCAGGGACTTCTCTCTCCAACCTTTACTCATCCATTCAAGAAATGCCCTATCTCTGAATCCCTCTTTTGCTCTGTGCTTCTAGAGATTCTACTGCATCACTTCCACGTGCTCTGCACTGTGGCAAGTTTAGAAAGAGGTGCAGTAATGAAAATGACAGGAACTATAGGGCCATACACTGTGTTTCAATTCTCAATCTGCCACTTTGATTAGATTGGGCTAATTACGTCTTCCAGTCAAGCATTCTTTTTCTCAAACGATGTGGTGAGGTGGAAAGGTGATAATGTATATCAAACTGTTTCATAAATATACTAAAAAGAATTGTAGATCCTACTTTAGAGGGGCAACAATAGTTAGCACTATCAACCGGAAGAGTGAAATCTGTTACACTAAGCATTGTATAAGGATGTAAATAGAGTATTAACAGAGGAGGAAATGAACAACTTCTTTAGGCCAGCTCCCTAGAGCCGGCAATTATGAAGAACAATTAAGCACAGCTTTCATCTTGCTGGCCAGCCAGTTCAGACCCACAGCTGCTCACTGTCTCTGACATGGATTCTGCTGAGAGGCTTTGGAGAGAAGAGGATTACCTGGCAGATTCCCCACTGGGGATTGGAATATCGAAAACTGCAGCCTTTGCAAATAGTGCTGTTAAAACCTTAAGCCACAACTCTCTCTGGTCCTTGCTGAGTGCAGGCAGTAGGCTTTCTTTCCTTTTTATGAATCATGAGACACTGCATGCTTTGGATCTTTTTAGCATCCTTGGTGAACTCAGGTACTTTAACACCCCAGTTATGGGGTAACCAGCCCATGGAGCTCAATTCCTAATTATAGAAGCCAGAAACTGTGTACCTACTACGTGCCTGGCATGACATACCTCAGATAACTTCTGGAATTGTGTATCCTTTTAACATTATATTGCAAAGTTTACATATTTTTCGGGCTCCCCATATGAGAGACTTTATGACAACATAGCCTACCACTAAAAAGTACACAAGTTCAAATATTTTCTTTCCTCATCCACTATAGTAACACCGTAGGCGCATGAGCTAGGCTTGGCCAATTGGCTATTTCTTACTGCCACTTTGAAGTGGAGCCAGTAGTATAAGGAAACATGAGTAGCATTCAGTAATAGCAGCGAAGATGCGTCAGCATCCATGGTGGCTGTGGCATGTGGGCTGGTGGTAGCTCCCAGTACTGACAACCTTCTTCCCATGGTGGTGTGAACATCATTGCAGTACCCTGACAATTGGGGAGGTTTCCTTAATTACCGGCAATTCTTCACTTGATAAACTGTCTATGATGCTTCCAATAAATTACCTTTCTCCCTATGTTAAGCAGGTTTCTATTATTATTGGCAACCAAGATTTATGTAAATATTATAAGATTGATATTAGAAACCCTAAATTAAAAGAAATAAAAATTACATTCAGAGATATTTAAAAAATGTTTCTATAGACACAGCCTGACAACTAAAATATGTAGGTGCTTTCTCTTCTTCCAATTATATTGCATATTTTCACTAAAAATATCTCATTGGTTCATGGAATTACAGAGCAGAAAGAACCATAAGAACCATCTTGTCCAAACAGTCCATTTTAAGGTAAGCGTGTGCTGAACTAGACAGGGTGAGTATAGCAAATGCATGGCAAAGCAAACTCTAAAAAATACCAACCTCTTTTCCCCTAACTATGTGCTCTTTCAAATGCAAAATTGTTTCTTAAATATGAGGGTGAGGAAACACATCTTAGATAGAGGTGAAGGGTGACGTTGAACTTGATAGATTGAAAGGTTGACACGGTACTTTTCCTGACTTTATGAAACTCAGTTCTGCTTCAGGCATAATGAGAGATGAACAGGTAAAGAGGAAAAGTAAAGGCAATCTGGAAAGTTTAGACTTTAACACTGTAAGCCTAAAAGAAAATTCTAAGACCCCAACTGACTGAAAAGTCAATCTCTTGGCCAAGGGGACCGCAGAGTAACCTTGAAAACTGAGTTTTCAGCCATGACTAAATAGGAGTTCCTTATATCCTTCTCACTCACTACCACTAGGCTTTCTTCCCTAAGGACTTAACAGAAAGCAGCTCTTTCAAAAGACTCCATCTGATATCAACCAACAGCCTGATGCTTCCCCTATTTTATGGTTGATAATAGACCAGGGACTACCGAGTGCTCCTGGCCAGTCTTTGGAGAATGCACAGTAAGGGTTTTCCTGTCCTCTGCTCCACCTTTTGATGTCAGAAGGCCAAAACCTTTATCCTCAGATCATGCTGGTGCCACCGCCAATTTTGTACACTAGTCCAGTGAGGGGGCTGTATTTGCTAGGGTTCTCTAGAGGAACAGGTCTAATAGGATAGATGTGTATATGAAAGGGAGTTTATTACAGGGAATTGACTCACATCATCACAAGATGCAGTCCCACAAAAGACCTTCTGCAAGCTTAGGAGCAAGGAGGCCAGAGTCTCCAAACCTCAAAAGCAGGGATGCTGACAGTGCAGTCTTCAATCTGTGGCTGAAGGCCCAAGAGCGCCTGGCAAACCACTGGTGTAAGTCCAACAGTCCAAAGGTTGAAGAATTTGGAGTCCTTTGTTTGAAGGCAGGAAGCATCCAGCACAAGAGAAAGATGGAGGCCAGAAGACTTAGCCGGTCTACTTCTACCTTCTTCTGCCTCCTTTTATTCTGGCCGTGCTGGCAGCTGATTAGATGGTGCTCATCCAGATTGAGGGTGGGTCTGCCTCTCTTACACCTGACTCAAATGTTAATCTTTTTTGGTAACACCCTTACAGACACACACAGGAATAATACTTTGCATCCTTCAATCCAATCAAGTTGACACTCAATATTGACTATCACAGGGGGATAAGGCTTGCCGGAATGGCCACTGTGCAGGCTGAAATCCTTTATGAAAAATAAAGCTCTCTGGCAGGTGTGGTTGGTGGTTCACACCTGTAATCCCTGCGCTCTGGGAGGTCGAGGCAGGAGGATCACAAGGTCAAGAATTCAAGATCAACCAGACCAACATGGTGAAACCCCGTCTCTGCTAAAAATGCAAAAATTAACCGGTGGGGGCAGGGGGGTGATGTGCACCTGTAATCCCAGCTACTCAGGAGGCTGAGGCAGGAAAATCGCTTGAACCCAGGAGGTGGAGGTTGCAGTGAGCCGAGATCGTGGCACTGCACTCCAGTCTGGGTGACAGAGCGAGACTTTGTCTCGAAAAAAGAAAAAAAAGGAAAGAAAAGAAAAGAGCTCTTTTTTCCAGATTTATGAACCTCATCATTCTTCAGTTGACAGCGCGTAGGTAGTGGTGATTCATGAAGGAATAGGAGAATGATCCCTTAATAATGCTATTTCACTTTACATTTATGTAGTGCTTTCTAGTTTATTAATGGTAGTATTGGGAAGAAAAAAAAATCTGCTTTAATGCCTATGTTTCCCTTTTCTTACTCTCCAATACTGGCTTCAGGGCCTCTCTCTGGTTCCATACTATGCTACTGTAAATAAAAAACTAACATTTCTAAGTTCTCCCCCCAACAGTCATCTGAATAGACCCCTCCTTTCAACCAACAGCATTCCAAAGTTAACCGTGTGAACCCAAAAGTATCTGAAACTCAATCAATTTATAAGGTTTATCTTGCCAAGGTTAAGGATGCACCAGAGACAGTCTCAGGAGGTCCTGATGCCCAAGGTGGTTGGGGTGCAACTTGATTTTATACATTTTAGGGAGACATGAGACATCAATCAATACGTGAATGACATACCTTGGTTTGGTTGGAGAAGGTGGGACAAGTTCAAGTTGGGGAGGGGGGCCTCCAAGCCATAGGTAGATAAGAGACAAACTTGCGTTTTTTATTTTTGAGTCTCTGGTTAGCCTTTAACTAAATACACAATGTACATTTGAGTGAAAGGTAAAGGAATAGTCATTTATGCCTTAGTCTGGTTTAATGTAACAGTAGGGCAAAGGAAGCAATCAGATATGTGTTTGTCTCAGGTGGGAAGAGGGATGACTTTGAGGTCTGTCCTTTGTCCATAAGGAATTTCCTTGCGGGCAAATTTTGAGGGAGGTGTGTGGCTTTAAAAAAAGTCTTTGTAGCTCTTTTATTTAGGAATAAAATGAAAGGCAGGTTTGCCTGTTGCAGTTCCCAGATTGACTTTACCCTTTGGCTTAGTGATTTGGGGGTCCCAAGATGTATTTTCCTTTCACAACCTGAAAACTATTTCAGGCTGTTACAGGTAGTTAGATAGGGATGGGCGGGGCAGGAGAGGGCTCTTCCCCACCTGCTAGAAATGTCAGGTGATGGTTTGACAATTATCAGACTGCCTTTCTAAAAATGAAAATTTGGCAGCCTTCCCAGGGCCAGGCAGAGACCATTTCCTGATGATCCACAGCTATTAACATTAAAGTGTTAATTGAAAGCAGATGCCAGGGAGAAAAAACTTCCTGGGCATGCGCACTCAGAGACAAAATGGTGAAATATGACCTTCCGGGTCCAGTCCGCTGGAAAAAGGGAAGAAAGTCTCCCATGGGCGTGAGTACAACTTTCTAAATGCAATGTGCAGCGCTCAGTTCCCAAGGGTAAGAAGGGCCCTGGGCATTCAGGAAACCCACCCTAGGGGTAGAATCATGGGAAACAGGCAAACCTATTAAGCTCTAGGATCAAGGTTAAACATTCTGTTTGTCCTTCAGGAGCCCTCTTGAATCTCTTCCAAGTGAGCTTTCCTTTCTTTCCTGTTCTAAAGTCTTTTTTTTTTTTTTTTTTTTTTTTTTTTTTTTTTTTTTTTTTTTTGGCTCTTGTTGTCCAGGCTAGAGTGCAATGATGCAATCTTGGCTCACCGCAACCTCCGCCTTCCGTGTTCAAGCAGTTTTCCTGCCTCAGCCTCCTGAGTAGCTGGTATCACAAGTATGCGCCACCACGCCCGGTTAATTTTGTATTTTCAGTAGAGATGTGGTTTCTCCATGTTGGCCAGGCTGGTCTCAAACTCCAGACCTCAGGTGATCCATCCACCTCGGCCTCCCAAAGTGCAGGAATTACAGGTGTGAGCCACCGTGCCCTGCCTTAAAGCCTTTTTAAATAAACTTCCACTCTTGCTCTGAAACTTCCCTCAGTATCATTTTCTGCTTTATGCCCCTCAGTCAAAGTCTTTCTTCTGAGGAGGCAAGAAGTTGCTGTGTACCCATGCAGATTCACCGCTGGTAACTCGGGGTAACTCAGATACCTACCACCAGTAAGTAACAAGGCCATGATGGGAAAGGGGAGTCGGACATGTCTCGTTATACTCTCCTGTCTTTTGTAATTCAGGCACAGATGACCAGCATTAACATTAAAATAGATGTAAAGACTGATAAAGTAGACTCTTTGAAGCAATAAAACACCAAATTCTAGCCTGACTCTAGTGTAGCATCACATGGCAGATAGCAGGCCCTGACAGAAATTGAAGTATTTTACCCCAAATTATATTTTTCTGACATATATTGAAATGGCCTGGCAAAGCTGTCTCTTGTGAGAAAAATCTACGTTCTACAGAGAATCCCCATTAGTTCATTAGTTTCTTTCCCCTGATCCAGGAGAGAATCAACTCTGATAAGAAACATTGACAATTGATTTTCTCTGAAGCCTGCTGCCTGGAGGCTTCCTCTGCATAATAGGAATCTTGGTTTCTGCAACCCCTTATCTTAACCCAAACATTCCCCTCTACTGATTCTATGTCTTTGGACAATACCTTACCTCTTTCAACCAATTGCCAATCAAAAAATCTTTGACTCTCTCTGTGACCCGGAAACGCCCCTCACTTCGAGTTGTCCTTCCTTTCCAGACTGAACCAATGTACATTTTACATGTATTGATTGATGTCTTTTCTTTTTTTTTTTTTTTTTTTGAGATGGAGTCTCGCTCTGTCACTCAGGCTGGAGTGCAGTGGCATGATCTCGGCTCACTGCAAGCTCCCACTCCCGGGTTCACGCCATTCTCCTGTCTCAGCCTCCCGAGTGGCTGGGACTACAGGTGCCCGACACCAAGCCTGGCTAATCTTTTGGTATTTTTAGTAGAGATGGGATTTCACCGTGTTAGCCTGGATGGTCTTGGTCTCCTGACCTTGCAATCCACCCACCTCGGCCTCCCAAGGTGCTGGGATTGCAGGCATGAGCCACTGTGTCCAGCCTGATTGATGTCTTATGTCTCCCTAAAAATTTATAAAACCAAGCTGTAGTCTAACCACCTTGGGTA
>NW_012115066.1:7018430-7024764 GCF_000951035.1 Colobus angolensis palliatus | reverse complement strand
CACCGTAACCTCTGCCTCCCGGGTTCAAGCGATTCTCCTGCCTCAGCCTCCGGAGTAGCTGGGACTACAGGTCTGTGCCACCACGCCCAGCTAATTTTTGTATTTTTAGTAGAGACAGGGTTTCACTATGTTGGCCAGGATGGTCTCAATCTCTTGACCTTGTGATCTTTCTGCCTTGGCCTCCCAAAGTGCTGAGATTACAGGCATCAACCACTGTGCCCAGTCTAAATCTCTTCAAATACTTTACAGAATTTGACTCTTTTCGTTGATACCATATACCTGAAAGAACTTACGACAAGACATTGTACTCTTCCAATTTCTTTTTGGCAGTGTCAACTGTGAACTCCTTTCCTTCCTCTGGTCCCTTTGTCCCAGACCCCACTGACAATCTCTGGACTACTATGTTGCAGCCACAAGATAAGCATGTGTTAATAAAATAAATGAATAAATTAAAGGATGAGGTGAATATTAGGAGACAGATGAGACTGAGGGAGTACGTGCAGCAAGTATATTTTCATCAGCATAAATCAGATGTTCAATAAAAGTAAATCTCCTTATGTTCTCTTGCTGCTCTCTTCTAATTAGAGTTCTCTCCTCAGATAATGTCAAGAATTTAAAGTTGTCAATTAAAAGATAATGCCATCTCTTGACTTAAAAGAGTCTCCTTTTTTTGTATGCTTAGTTTTAAGGGTTTTTTCCTCCCGTTTCCTCCCCATTTTCTTCCATTTGAGTAGATGGTTCTTACGAGGAGAAAATCCAGAAACTATCAATTGGCTACCTTGATCTGATCCTCTTCATGAAGAAGCTTGAACTTCTCCCTGTTTCACAGATGGGTTATGAGAGAGTCCTGAGAAGAATTCTAAGAAGCATTGTGACCTGTCTTCTTAGAAACAACACGACATCACTTTTAACACATTCTTTTGGTCACAAGGAGAGGGAATTACACACCACCTGATTTTGGATGCATGCTTGAGAAAAAGGCTTAAAATTAAGGCCCAAACTTATGTGGAACTGTAGCATAATAAATATATTTGTTCTTTGTTGCTGGTTCCTCATACAGAGTTTTGAAAACTCTACGAGTAATTTCCTGAATGATAGGAATGTCTGTTGTTATTCATGTGGTGGCGTGCTTAATGACACTTTATGCTAATGAATTGCCTTAAGGTGGGCTCCCTAGATAGCATCAGGATAGGGGTGGTCACCAGAAACACCAAGAAATCAAAGCATTGGAACATTAAGTTCCACCCATATACTTTAGAGAAGAATGTAGGGGGAGGAGTTGAAGATTAAGCTCTATAAAAACATGTGTAAACAATGAGCATTGATGAACTTCCAGGTTGGTGAACACATTCATGTAAATGGGAGGGAGCAGAGTCACTCATACCCTAACTCAACAAAGAGGCTTCTGGGCTCAGGACACCTCCAGACCTTGCTCTATGTATCTCTTAATCTGGCTATTTATGGGTATTTTTTATTGTATTCTTTCTAATAAACTGTTAGACATCAGTAGGGTTTCCTTGAGTTCTATGAGCAATTGTAGTAACTTCTCGAACCTGAGGGAGGGTTGTTGGAACCCCCAGTTTATTGCCAGTTGGTCAGAAATAAGGAAGATGTGAACTTGTAATTGGAATCTGAAATTACAGGAGTCTTGTGAGACTGAGCCCTTAATTTGTGGGATCTAATGATAACTCTAGGTAGAGAGTATCGAAATTAAATTGAATTATAGGACACTCTGCTGGTATCAGAAAATTGGTCAGTGTTGGGAAAAATGCAATGTGCATCTGATGTCAGAAGTAGAGAGTGTAGAAAAAAATAACATTTGTTTTCTGAGCTGTCTTGGTATCTGGTGAACTTCAGAAGTCCTTGTTTAGACTAATTACAAATTTCTCTAACTACTCTGCTTCCACACATAAGGTCTTCAAACCAAATAACCCTCCTTATCAAGAAGACTAGGCAGTTTCTACTGAGCAATGTGTTTCAGTTCCCCACTAGCCTGCAGAATTATTTAAATAAGCCAATCACATCCTCCTAAAGGAAGTGAGGTCACATCACCTTCTTGATACTACAAAGACTGCCTTTCAAAGCCCCCCATTTTTCACTCTGTTCCCAAGGGCAACCCCCATGTGGCAGCACATGGCATGTGGTATCCTCCTTCTACAGGCTGTGAGTTCACATGTCTAATAAATTGCTATTGATTTCATGTGTCCAGTGTTATGTGTTGTATGTTCAGCTATCTCCATAACCGGTAGGTAGAAATCCCAGACTAGCCCATAGGGGCTGATTGAGACAGCATTGCAAAATCACACTGCACAGAGCATGTTAGATATAGGAGGAAACATATTGTTGCAGTTATCTTTGGAAAATAAAATCCCCATTGATATTATTTTCTCTTCATAATGGGGTAGGAGAACCTCTCTAATACACCCTCAAAGAATTTAGAGAACATCATGAAAATTATGTTACTTAGCATTAATTCTTATCACTATCTTTATCACCAAACTGCTTTGGATGGATGATCTCTATTCCAAAGCACCATTTTTGGCACTGTAGTACCCATCTTGAAAGATGAAGTGTGTGGGATATTTATTTATAATTTATGTATTTATTTTTATTTTTATTTTTTATTTTTTATTTTGAGACAGAGTCTCACTCTGTTGCCCAGGCTGGAGTACAGTGGCACAATCTCTGCTCACTGCAACCTCTGCCTACTGTTCAAGCAATTCTCTTCCTCAGCCTCCCGAGTAGCTGGGATTACAGGTACCCACCACCACACCTGGTTAATTTTTGTATTTTTAGTAGAGACGGGGTTTCACCATCTAGGCCGGGATGGTCTTGAACTCCTGACCTTGTGATCTACCCGCCTCAGCCTCCCAAAGTGCTGGGATTACAAGTTTGAGCCACCACACCCGACCTGTTTATTCTTTATTCTAGGTATGCTACTCTACTGACCAGACATCTGAAACTACACCAAGATTATCTGGAAGTTAACATGTTCCAGGTGATGTCCCTATGCAAACCAAGGGTTGGTTTTCAGTGGTAAGTTTTCACTTGGGCTTAGTCTGTTTTAATTACAGGTTTTAAAGTCTTCTCTTCTGTGGCATCTTGACTGTTTCAGGTTTTTTTTAATTTTTATTTTTTAATGATGGAGTCTCTCTCTGTCACTCAGGTTGGAGTGTACTGACACAATCATGGCTCACTGTAGCCTCAAACTCCTGGGATCAAGTCATCTTCCCACCTCAGCCTTCTGAGCATCTAGGACTACAGGTATGTGCCACTATACCTTGCTAAATAATTTTTTTTTTTTTTTTTTAAAGAGACGGGGCCTTGCTATGTTACCCAGGCTGGTCTTAAACTCCTGTACTCAAGTAATCCTCATGCCTCAGCCTCCCAAAGTGCTGGAATTATAGGATGAACCACTGCACCCAGTCTATTTGGAGGTGTTAATAAGTGTTCTGTGCTGTTAAATGGGGCATGTTACTATGGATCAGTTTGGAAGGGAATCATCAGAGACTTAGAGCAAGCATGGGTATCACTTGTACCGAAAAACTCATGGGTGTCTCGCGGGCAGCTATACAATGAAGGCAACTGTATGCTAAAAAGCTAGTACGCAACATGTGTGGCTAAAATTATAACCATTGATTAACAACCATGTAACTTTCTGACCATGGCGACGTTAATGGAAAAACAAAACACAATTAGATATTTTAAAGGGATTTATTCTGAGCCAATATGAGTCACCACAGCCAGAAAAAACGAAATCTCCAAGAGTCCTAAGAAAACGCACCTGAGGCGGTTAGATTACAGTTTGGTTTTACACCTTTCAGGGAAGCAGGAGTAACAGGCAAAGACATAAATCAATACCTGGAAAATATATGCCCATTTGCTCCAGAAAGCTGGGATATCTTGAAGCAAGGGCTTATAAGTTATTGCTTTTAATGGAAAAAACCACAATTACTTTTGTACTAACCAGATATATGTGTGTTATATGTATTATATATGTGTGTGTATATACTATGTATATATGTATACATGTGTATGTATATATATGTGTATATGTGTATATATGTGCTTGTGTGTATGTGTGTATATGTATATGCGTATATATGTATATGTGTATATATGTATGTGTATATCTGTATGTGTATATATGTGTGTATATGCATGTATGTGTATATGTGTATATATGTGTGTATATGTGTGTATATATGTATGTGTGTATATATGTATGTATGTGTGTGTATATGTGTGTATGTATATATATGTATGTATGTGTGTACATATTTGTGCAGTCCCCTTAAACCCCAAGATCTACTCTCATGTCCTAGATATCCAAGATCATGCCCATTCATATTTCAGTCTCCTACCTCTTTCCAGACTAATTGATTCTCATTTCAATTACTTTGGATATAATTGTTTCTTTGTTTTCTTTTTTCACCTATTTTGAAGGCATATACTCTATATCTTATATCTTATTTCTTATAGGTTTTCTTTTCTGCTTTTCAATAGACTTCTCTTTTCTCAGAACTACCTGCCTCATGAAAATCAGTTCCATTGACTTTGAAAGCTGTTTCTTATAAGGCCTTTGAGAGTCCACATTAGAAATCAAAAACTTAATATAGTTCTCATTGCATTAGTGAATTATTCATTTAATTCTTCTTTAGTTTTATCACTGTATCTAGTACATAAATGCTCAATACATATTGCTTATTATAAGTTTATATTTTTATAACTGATAAAGCATCAAACAAGTATTTAAGAATAGAGGCAAAGTATGAACTCAGGCTTATTGGTTCTAAATCCAGCAGTCATCTAAACAAACAAGCAAAAAACTCTTTAAAAAGGATCAATTTGTCAAAAGTATGCTACATGAGCTAGAGGAAATAGAGAATGGAAGAAAACTCTTCATATGTTTGCTAACAAGATGTTTTGTAAGCGTGGAATGAATAAATAAATGTTTCTTAATGTAGAAAAAATACTAAGGATAATGTTCAATGAGTAGACATAGACAAGGTAATAGTATAAACATTTTAGACTCGCATGACAGAAAGCAAGTCTCAATTACAGATTATCACAGCTAAATAATAGATGCTGGATTTTAAAGTTTTGTTTTAAAAAAATGTGGCTTAAAGATAAATATCAGACTGGGAAATACTACAAGAAAAACTATATAATGGACTTATTAATTAAATGTCTTTACATAATTTTAATATAATTGTATAAATCATTATTGATCTAGCCCAGGATGTTTGATATTGGTCTTGTTGGAAACTGAAAATAAGCCCCTTTCTGGACCATGTTTTCAGAAGTCTGGCTGGACCTGATACCACAGCTATTTCATTTCCCGCCCCTCCCCAAAAAAATAGGAGAAAACACAGTAGTTGTTAGAGAAAAATCACTGTTCTGTAGTTGCCCCCAAAATATTTCCAACTGAGGAACACACATATTTACACACACACATATTTATACACACACATAAAAATCGGTGGCTCACACCTATAATCCCAGCACTTTGGGAGGCCGAGTTGGGCGGGTCACGAGGTCAGGAGATCGAGACCATCCTGGCTAACATGGCGAAACCCCGTCTCTACTAAAAGTACAAAAAAGAATTAGCCGAGTATAGTGGCCTATGCCTGTAGTCCCAGCTACTAGGGAGGTTGAGGTAAGATAATCGCTTGAACCAGGAAATGGAAGTTGCAGTGAGCTGAGATTGTGCCACTGCACTCCAGCCTGGGCAACAGACCGAGACACCATCTCAAAAAAAAAAAAAAAAGGCTTTATTACAGGCACTTCTGCTCTTACTCTCATAAACATGTAATAAGTGAAGAACTGGAGAGAGGAACTATAAAAAGAGAAGCAAAGGGGAGAAAGATGAGAGGCTGGGCAGAGGAAAAGAGGAAAAGGAGTGGAAAAAAAGTAAATAGAGATAGAAAAGGATTGAGATTAAATGATGATTTAGGAAAATCTCCTCAAAAAACAAAAATCTCAATTTTATGTATCAGAACTTCCTAAATTACACAATTCATCTATTTACATGAATGTCTCCTCTTCCGTACTAGAATACAATCTCCTTGGAACCAAGCAGTAGCTTTGCTAAGTTGACTTTTATAACTTCCTTAATGTGTTGTATAGAATGCGTACTTAATAAATTTAATGAGAGATTAAATAAATAGTTGATTATTAATGAATACATTAAAAAAGCAACAGATTAGACCCCTGAAATAATGAACTTTCTTAACAGAAATTATTATGTATCAGGGATAGGCACACGAGTAAGACTGAGGCTTCTTAGGTGTGTTCTGAATACCTTCTGCAAAGTTCTCCAGCTCAAAAAATT